>NC_048603.1:23414178-23559178 GCF_003668045.3 Cricetulus griseus
CTCTCCTTCTCGCTGTCTTTCTGTCCCCCCCTCTCTCTGCCCCTCTTTCCTTTCTCCTGCTGCTCCTGTCCCCAGAGGCTGGTCTCCCCCTCCGCTTTCCCCTTTTTATTTTTTCTTTTTTTTCTTTTTTTCCTTTTTGGTTTTTCGAGACAGAGTTTCTCTGTGTAGCTTTGGAGCCGGTCCTGGCACTCGCTCTGGAGACCAGGCTGGCCTGGAACTCACAGAGATCCACCTGCCTTTGCCTCCTGAGTGCTGGGATTAAAGGCACGTGCCACCAACGCCCGGTTTCCCCTTTTTATGATCCCTTTCCCTAATTTAAGAAAAAAAAACCTCTCTACTTTAACCCTGTGGCAAGTTCTCTCTCTCTCTCTCTCTCTCTCTCTCTCTCTCTCTCTCTCTCTCTCTCTCTCACACACACACACACACACACACACAGCTTTTTATTTTTAAATTACAATAGGTCTTCTAACAAAACAAACAAAAAAGGCTTCCCTCCTTTGGAGACAGAGGCATGAAGATTGAATCATCGTAACCATGAAGATGATAAAGGCTGTAGGTGTGTATGTATATATTTGCCTGCGTATGTCATGTATGTGTACCTATACAGACATACACACATGTAATGTGTCCCTGTGAGAGTGTATTTGCATATATGTCTTATGTGTTTATGTATGTATGTGAGCATGTCCAGCAATGCAGAGGACCTTTGTGATCACTGGCATTCTAAACCCAACAATGGAACAACTACAGAAAGCATTAGGATGTATCTATCCTACAGGCAACGTGAAGTCACAGGCACTGTGGGAAAATGACAGAATCCAGAACAGCATCAAAAGATATCTGTGAATATGAATAACTTCCATACCAGTTGACTCCGGGTGACTCCGAGAAACAGTTGAGAGGTACTTTTCTACCAGCTTAGGAGCCAGAAGAACCTGATGTAAGGAAATTGCTGTGAAAGAAAGGGGAAGAATGGAAACTCTAGAAGCTGGGACCTCTGATATGAACTAAGGGACAATATTTAAATGTCTATCACACGATATTATAAGTGTATCTTAGTTGACATTATTCTGATGTTTTTAGCCAAGATCCCATTGCATGAAAGGTGAGGTTTATTGCTAGATGTGATTGTGGTGAAAATTCCTGAAAAGGGGCACCTGCTACCTGAAGTGGGTAGCTCTGGATTTGCAGCAGCAGAACTCATCTGTTGCCATCTCTGCCTCTTATTAGTTGTGTGGTCACAGATTGTGACTTAAGAGTCCCAGGGCCTGCCATGCAAAATATAGACCAATGGGTTCTAACAGGAGCTTTCCTTTGAAACCCCAAATGGGTTAATAGGTGACATGCATATTGTCACAACAGAAATACTCTTAACATTTCCTCTATTTTAAATTATCTGTGTGGGGGATATGCATCTTTGAGAACAGAAGTCAGGTGTCCGGTAGCTAGAGTTAGAGGCAGTTCTATCGTGGGTGCTGGGAACTGATCATGAGTCTTCTATAAGAAGAGTATGCACTCTTAACTGCTGAGCCGTGTGTCCAGCACCATAGAGATACTTCTAATAGACTCTTGCAGATGGGCCTGAGCTGGGTGGTAGAAAATTCCCCTTAACACAGATACAGAAGTCATTCCTTCTAGCCAATGCTTTTAAAACACTGACAGTTACTTGCGTTTATTGGACACCTTGGATGCGTTGAGCACTGAGGAAAGGGTTTTGTGTATGTTAGTCCCCTGTGTCTTCATAAAAACCCTAGGAGTTAATAGGGAGTGGCAGGTAAAATATTGAAGCACTCTATGTGCTGGGCAGTGTAGTCAGAGCCACTGTGGGCATCAGTGTAAGCCATAGAAAATTGGGTCTGCTGAATGGCCTCATGCCACCTAAATGGATGCCCTAGAAATAAGTTCCACTTGGCAAGTGAGGGAAACAGTACACACCGAGGTCAGAATATGGCTCACACTCGCACAACTAGCCAGTGGGAGGACAGGGCTGCCAATCTGGAGTCATCCACAGTCATAACCAACATGGTGTCTACCTCTCAGCCCTGCATGTTGCTCCCCACACTCAGAATCTGCCACCAATACCTAAGAGATCAAAGAATACCTTAGGAGACTCCATACCCATTTCTGAAAAAAATAGTGGAACTAATATTAATGGAAAAACTCAGTAAACATCCAAGAATAGCATGAGAGTAAGCCCTAGTCAAAATAACCTCTTAGCAAACACATTCTGTTGAAAACACTTGACTTTAGACACAAGCACTTGGGTTGTTAATGGCGGGGAGGGAAGGGGCTGAATATAACCGTTGTTCCTAATGAAGCATTCAGTACCATCTCATGCATGTCTGTTCAGAAAAGCCAATTAATTAAAATGGGTTTAGGCAATAGTCTCTGTTACGTAGATTGAAAAGTGGCTCCAGACGGATCTTTCTGGCACACCCTGGGTCTATGTGGTGGTACCTTACTAGCTGAGGAGACAGTGGGCTCTGCTCCCTGCAATGCTTTTATTAATGAGCTATAAAAGGTGTCCTTGATGAATCTTAATGAAATTTGCAGAGCGGAGTCTTTTCAATGCAACCGCTAAAAAGCCACAGCAGAGGCTCCAGAATGCTAAGTAGCCAACACGTTTCTCCAGCAGCTCATTTAGAGCAAAGGTCCCAATCCTTGTAGCCGGATTGCTCTGCCAAGCAACCCTGTAGGACAAGGACTGAAAAGCAGGAATCACCGTGTCTCCCAAAACTTAAGGAAGAATGCCAAAGTGTGTCTCTCAGCTCCCCCTTTCCTTTCTCTCTACTCCTCCTCCCTCCCTCTGTCTCCTGTTGCCACCCCTTCTCCCTTTTTACTTCATCTTTCTGTTCTCTCCCTCTCTCCACCCCTCTATTTCTATGTCTGCCTGTCTCTCTCACACACATGCTTTTTCTCTGTTTCTCCCCCGGCCCATCATTCTAAAGCCCCTTCCTCATCCTCTTTGAAAATGTCACTACATGTGGCTGCATTGTTGGTTTTCTCTTGCTTTTATGAAACACCTGGCAGGAGGTTGTATTTGCCTGCAGTCCATGACACCTGGCCAACCATGGTGCCAGGAGCATGAGGCTGTTTGCCCTCTCTCTGGGCAGATCAAGAAGCAGGAAGAGATGAATTCTGCTACTTATCTAGCTTTCTCCTTGTTGTTTAGTTTGGGATCACAGCACACAGGATGCTGCCACCCATATTCAGAACCCATCCCCTCAGTTAATCCCTACTGGCAATGCCTAAGCGTCCCCCTCGTTAATTCCCTGGGCTAGGTAGGGGTTACCTAATCTAATCCAACCAATGATTGAGATTAGCCCTAAATAGCAGCCATAAACCTGCACCCCTGTTAAGATTCAGTCATTTGAATGGCATTAAGCATCTATCTAGTACTCAGACGCAACAAAACTCATCTGTAGGCATTATATGGAATAACCTTAACACCTTATTTCAGTTAACACAGAAGCCACATGAGAAACTATTATTTTCTTCGGTTTCCAGGTCAAACCGAAGCTGTGATAGCATACAAACAAGCAAGTGATCTCCGGACAAAAGACACACAGCTTGTCTGGGGCAGAACCAAGGACAGGAGCCCAAAGGCAGGAAAATTGTTAGAGAAATTCTGTTATGCCTGCAGGCTAGAGAAACGGGAGCCAGCTAGACACTATAGTTTACATTAGCAGTGCTTGGCACAGAGAATGCTATGACTTTGCAGAAGTGCATATGAAATAAAGGACTGAAATACATCTAGGGCAAACGGTTTTGCTTTTTTAGTGACTATAGCTCTCTGAATGAACAGCAGCAAGCAGAGCACAGGGTACCAAGACGGCAAGTAGTAGCATAAGCAAACAGGGTCTATAATGTCCAGAACACCAGCTACCAAGTAGCACAAGCAGACAGGGTTTATTAGTGCCCACTCCAAGCTTCAAGCGGATTGCAATCATCACAGCTCCCTACACAGAAGTGAAGGAGGAACCCACCAAATCCTGCTAAGTTGGGCCAGGCCCTGCCTGTTTACAGAAACCAGTTCTTAGGCTTGCAGGAATTTATGTGCCAGATGACATCAGGATGGGTGCTCCAAATCAGACAGGAGAAGAATGTTTACACCACAGTAATTGGCAAACTTTATAAATCATATTCTGTTCCCCAGAGATGTTTGTGAGACATTTCTCAGCAGGACTCTGTGTCTGACCCTCAAATTCAGTGTTCTACAGAATGTGAGGGAGGGACACATCAGTCCTCAACAACAGACCTGATTACATATCAGGAAAATCTTAACCACAATGGAGCCTTATTTCATCTCTTACAACTTGTCTACACATAGTCCATCGCAGCCTACATTGTGAGTGTGTGTGTGTGTGTGTAAGAGAGAGAGAGAGAGAAACTAGGTTGGTAGACATATATGAGTTAGAATAAGTAATATATTCATGGATTTTTGATCCTTGCTTAACACTTACCAGACTGTGTATTAGCCAGGATTGTTGAGTGTCTAGGGCATTTTAAAACCCAACAAAAGGGCAAGATTAGAGCTTAGATTAAAATCACCTTACCAGTTTAGATATGAAGTACTGGCAAGTCCTTCAAATTCAAGTTTTTTTGAATTTTTTGAATTTTTTGTTTTTGTGGCACACCTCCTGAGTCTCATGATGTGTGGAACACACTTGCTGTGGCATTGGATCTGAGATGTCTAATGGAAGAGTTTGATTCTGGTTCTTGGAACAGAAATGTATAAATTATTTGTTCCATTCTCCCTAATTTTGAAAGCTACACCTCTCCTACAGCTATAAGTTACTATTTGTATTGTCAAAGTTTAGTTACAGTCATTTTCATTGTTATTAAGTAAAAAGTATTAAAATTATAATATGGATAAAATGGAAGGCATCTACCATAAAAATATAATTTATAAGATGATTTCCAAAATGGGTTTTACTACTTAATTTAAGAAAACACACCAGAGCATACTGAATGTTGCATACCCCCCCCCCCTTGAACTCATGCTGAAAGCCAAACCCCAAATAGCTGAAGATGTGGCTTCCAGGAGCTGGTTTATTGATTAAAGTTTTCTGGCCCAGCAGGGTCCCACCGCCCTTCTCAGCCACAAATGAACACACGGATGCTATATTAAACTGTTGGCTGATGGCTAGGGCTTCTTATTGGCTAGCTCTGACTTAATTATTAACCCCTTTCTATTAATCTAAGTGTTTCCACGTGGTCTTATCTTACCGGAGAAGGGTCCTGTTACTCCTTTGCAATCGACATAGTGACTGTGTTGTGGGTCCTCTCTGCCTACTTTTCCCAGAATTCTCCCTGTCTCCTAGTCCTGCTTATCTTCCTGCCTCATTGGCCAAAGAGTGTTTTATTCATTAACCAAAAAGAGAAACATAGACAGGACAACTCTCATCACTGGTTAGACTAAAGGCAGTCTGTGCTGGTGGACTAGTTCCCTTGTAAGAATGCACACTGGAGAACTATTGATAGAGTCTCACCACCGTATCAGCACACAGCAAGAAGGCTGGCATCTGCAAAACAGGAGGCCTTCCCTACAGCCCCCCTACACTGCATCCCTGACAACTAGCCTCCAGAACTGGAAGGAATAAATTTTCTTCTCTTTTTTATGATTACTGTCTGAGTCACATTGTTATAGCATCATGAGCTGACTAATAACACATTAAATCATAGAAATGAAACTCGATTTTATCTTTGATCATTATCCAGCACACCTTGGAAAGTATAGCTCCATGAAGCTTTCTGGGTTTACGTATAAGAAACTGTTTTTCATCTCAGAAGCATTTAGGGATTTTTTTCTTTATTTTTTTAATTTAAATTAGAAACAAGATTGTTTTACATGTCAATCCCAGTTCCCACTCCCCCCAACTAATACCCTAGCTATCACATATCCTTTCTGCTCCCCAGGGAGGGTAAAGCCTTCCATAAGGGTTCATCAGAGTCTATCGTATCCTTTTGGATAGGGCCTAAGCCCACCCCCATGTGTCTTGGCTCAGGGAGTGTCCCTGTATGTGGATTGGGCTCCCAAAGTCCACACCTATGCTAGGGATAAGTACTGAACTACTACAGGAAGTCTCATAGATTTCTGAGGTTTCCTTGCTGAAATCCATGTTCCTGAGGTCTGGGTCAGTCCCATGCTGGTATCCCAGCTATCAGTCTGGGGAACAAGAGCTCCCCATTGTTCAGGTCAGCTGTTTCTGTGGGTTTCACCAGCTGGTCTGGACCCCTTTGCCTATCACTCGTTCTTCTCTGCAACTGGATTCCAGTTCAGTTCAGTGATTAGTTGTGGGTGTCTGCTTCTACTTCCACCAGGTGCTGGATGAGGGCTATCAGGTGGCATATTAGTCAGTCATCAATCTCATTATCAGGGGAGGGCATTTAAGGGAGCCTCTCCTCTATTGCTTAGATTGTTAGCTGGTGTCATCTTTGTAGCTCTGCAGACATTTCCCTAGTGCCTGATTTCTCTGTAAACCTAAAATGTCTCCGTCTATTATGGTATCTCCATTCTTGTTTTCTTCTATTCTTTGCCTGACTCAACCTTTCTGCTCCCTCAGGTCCTCCTTACCCTTCCTCTTCTCCCCTTCTCATTCTCCTAGCTCCCTCCCCCTACCTCCCTTGCTCCCAATTTGCTCAGGAGATCTTGTCCCTTTCCCCTTCTCCAGGGGACCATGTATGTCTCTCTTAGGGTCTTCCCTGTTTTCTAGCTTCTCTGGCAGTGTGGATTGTAGGCTGGTAATCCTTCACTCTGTCTAAAATCCACATATGAGTGCAGACTTTTAGGGTTTTAAACGGAAATATAGAAGCAATAGGCCATCCTGCATGGCCAGTGTGACCTACAAGGCATGCTGAATGACTCCTACCTGCTGTGGTAATTACACAGTTCCCAGAAGGGAATCTGAATACTTGGAGAAGGAAGGCTAATTAATACTGAGAGGCATTAAGAAACAAATAATATTACCTAACAGTATCATGTCCTCCCACACCAAGCCCCCATCCTACAACATTGGGTTTGTGTCCCTTCTGGATAGAAATCAAGTATCCAGAATTGTTACGATAAATCTTTCCGCTATAAGCCACTGAGCCCCACCGCCACGTGTATGCTTTATGCCAGCTGCCCGCCCAAATTAGGCCCAAATAAATACACAGAAACTTGTATTAGGTACAAATGCTGCTTGGCCAATGACTAGGATTCTCATCTGCTAGCTCAGTCTCAATTATCATACATCTATATATTTTATAAGACTTATCGGACGCCTTATTGGCGTCCCTCCTTGTCGGTGGCTCACATCCTGCCACTGGAGGAGGCGAGCGGGAAAAAGGGACCCTTCCTGTTTCTCCTTGCTTAAATATGAGTCTCCTTGCTATGTCACTTCCTGTCTGGATCAGCACTTCTCTACTACATTTCCCAGAATCCTCTTTGACTCCTAGTCCCGTCTACTTGCTGTCTCATTGGCCAAACAGTATTTTATTTAACAATGAAAAAGATAAACATACACAGAAGTACTTCCCCCCATCACAGCATAGCTCATTTTCATGAGCTGTGTCAACAAAGGATGGCTAACTCAGACATACAGCCCCCTAACTGAGTCGCTCACAGTCCCATGAGATGAGACAGTACCTACCATACACCTTCACGACCAGGGACAGAAATGAATGGACCATTGCTCTCACTTCATCCCCCCCAAACCGTCTGGTTTCAAAGAGAAACTCAACGTGAGACCTCCCTCCCCCTCTGCCTCTTCTAGTCCACAACTTTGTATTGGTCTGACTGTGAGCACGTAACTAAAAACGGGTATCCTTTAGAGAAATTGGTAGCTAATGCTGAGTGTTCAGCATGAACCAGGCTAAGCCTTCCGGCCACATGTTCACATGAGCCATCTTTACCTCTCTGTAAAGGCCTCGTCCTCCTTTCCATTGCACGAGTGAAAACAAACTCAGAGATGAGTGGTCCTGTCCTAAGAGCCACGGCTAGTTAGTAGGAAAGCATATCCCACGCCTCTCAGCGGGACTAAGGAGACACATGGGCTGAGGGAAGTTCACTCTCTATCCCAAACCCAAGGACTTGATATTAGGCACAGGCATTGGAGAAGACAGCTGTACAGGTGTTGATGATACAAGACAGCTGTGGTCACTTGGCTCTTCATTAGGGCTGACAGGGTTCCTCTCTGAGAGGGCTGAGCGAGCGCTGCCCCCAACTTCCTTTGTTACTCTGAGAAGTCCCACAGGCCTCCACCAAGATCTGGTCTTGAAGCACTGTTTTGGTGGATCTATGCTGTGCGTTATGCGTTGTTAACGTCTACATAGTTTTGTTCTCAGCTTCTTTTAAATCAAGCCCCAGACAGAACAAAACAGAAGCAACGCAGTAAGGAAATGCTAAGTGTCCTTATGACTTTGAACTTGTAGAAAAAAATGAAAAATTTCTCTTTTCATTAAGACACTCCAGTGCACTCCTGCATAGTGTCAGTTACCTAATGACATTAGCACAGCGTGCTGTATAATACTCCTTCATATTCACAGGCAAAATGCTTCAGCATCTGTTATTCTCTTTGGGGCTCACAGCAAAGCAGACACAGCTTCATTTTACAGTCACAGAACCTCTAGGTCATCCTAGGCTATCTCCCCAGTTGGTCCTACCAGGGAGGCAGGGGTTATATTTTCTTGAAGAGTCTCTGGCAGCACCAGTTTTGTGCTGGAATCCTGCTTACCAACTCTGTGGCTACACAAAAACCCACTCACTTTCCTGGCTGCAGTGCAATCAGAAACCAAGCTGTTCTTAGTATTCCAAGCACAGTCTCTCTCTCTCTCTCTCTCTCTCTCTCTCTCTCTCTCTCTCTCTCTCTCTCATTTCTCTCTCTCTCTCTCTCTCTCTCTCTCTCTCTCTCTCTCTCTCTCTCTCTCTCTCTCACACACACACACACACACACACACACACACTCTTGAAAATTCTGTTACTACTCACATCTTAGAGTTGTAGGACAAAGGAGTAAGTTTTCTCAAGGGAATGCAGCCAGTGATGGGCAGATTAAGATACAAACTCAGTAAACTGGTGTTAGCGGAGTCCATGATACTAACCCTTAAGCCATGGTAACAAACATGTAATGAGAAAGATGTTAACTTTAGACAGATGGTTGACCCATCAGGATAGTGCAATTTATGCTGAAATAATCGTAATATAAATTACAACGGCTAAATGGTCATGTGATGGTGGTTTGCATTTGCTGAGATCTTATGCTGAGAACAAGAGGCAGACCCTGTTGTTGTTTCAGACCTAAGCATGTTTACTGCAAATGTTCTCTGAGATCCCTTGTCCAGGAGCCGGCTGGGCCCCTCACCCTGGAACAAGGAAGAAGGAGAAAAAAACAACAGCTGAGGATATTAAAAAAAAAGTTCCCACCTTAAGAGTAGGAATGCCTAAAAGGTGTATCTGCTGTGGGAACAAGATGCAGGAAGCTCAGATGTGGAGAGAATTCTCTGCCTCACTCAGAAATCCTCACTCGGGGACTGGAGCTCGGCAATTTCAACAGGGACCCCCCAGTCATTTTTGCTAGATGGTGCAAGCGCCCAATTTGATGACATTTTACTGCCTATGTGCTGCTTGTTATTTGTTCTTTTACTGGAAAGCCTTAACTGCAGGGAACTCTCTCTGCTCTGCCCAGCATTCTCAACTGGGAGCTCCAGCTGACTGCCTTCAAGGGATTTCTCTGGGTGTTGCAAGCACCCAACATGATGATCTGATCTAACTGCTACTTGCCATTTCTTCTTTTAATTATGCTTGCTGCATACTTAATAAACTCATGCTTCCAAAGCTGGAGGTCTGGCTACAGTAGATTTTTCTCCAGACGGAACAATAGCAAATATCTCCCAACAGCTCTGTGGTTTGAATAGCAGATTTCTTTCACTTACAATTCATATCTGTTTTGGGACAGTGAAAAAATTGGAAGGAACCATTCATTGTCCATATTCAAGGATCACAGTTAAGAAACTCTATTTCACTACTGACATCCCATTCCCCCGTTATGCAATGTTTCCTGACCTTGAGTATATAAGTTGTGTTGCACATGTGTCAACTTAAATGAAGAGTAGCAGGCAGCTAATACTTGTCGAGAGAGAGAAAAGCGGTCTCACCAGAGACAAAACCTTTCTGATAGGCTAATCAATTCTAAGAACCCAGCTCTAAACACATAGGAGCAACACTAAATGAACAATGCTTTTAAATGTGCTTATAATTCAAAATATTTTTTGTTTTCCCAGTTTTTAGTGAGAGCAGTGAGTTTGAATATAGCATTGTCAAGCTTTTGTACAAATTTGTACAAAATTTGTCCCCCCAGGACAGAATAGGGTCCCATCTCAAGAAACCTTGAAACTATAACAAATTGAAAATGCATTTCAATTTCCTCACCTGCCAGATACCACAGCTGTTTTACACCTCTGAGGATTAGCTGTTTACTGTTGGGATCCCATGTCTGAATGGGGGCTGCTTCTCACTGCCCGTGCCTAGCATTGAAGGGATTGTGCTGGTACACATCCCTGACCCAGAAATAAATACTGACATTCGGAACTCAAAGTGGAGTTTCTAGTCAATAATGAACAAAAAGAAATGTGCATTGCCATAAAGTCAAAAACAAAACAAAACTGTTAAGCCAACCCATCATCATTCAGACCCCCTATAATCTGTTATACCTTAAGGTCAAAGTCAGGTTCCAATTTTAAATTTTTTATACCCAGCTTTAAAGGCTACCAGAGCTATATCTGTACCTTGCAGAAGCGGACAGATCTCACAGACTCACACCCTTGGCTGTCATGGCATTTATCAGTCATAACAAGATGTCACGTAAGTCTGACTGGTAAATTTTCTTCTACCTTGACATCTGTAAGTTATTCTTACAACCTCCTTAGACGACAATGCATTTTTATATCATTAGTAAATGGGCCCACACTTCATCACCAAAACTCTTTATTTTGAATATAGTTTTAAGCCGAGTGGTAGATGTTCAATGCAAAGATTTTGATAAATTATATTGTTGTGGTTTAAGAAAAGCAGTGCTCAAGAGAAAGACGCCACATGACAGGGTTCAAGCAGAGGGGATTTCTATTAGGGAAGGGGAAGGAGGAGACTGACCTCCAGGACAGGAGCAGCAGGGGAGACGAAAGAGACAAAGATGGGGGGGACGACAGACAGACAGAGAGGGAGAGAGATATTGGAGGATAGGAGGTGGGTGGGGCCTTTTGAAAGGGAATATAGTGAATGTGCACAGGTGGTGCTCTTAGTGGCTGCAGCTGAGGGTGTATCCTGTCAGAACCCCAAGGGCAGGCCAGTACACAAGCCTGAACACTAACATATATAGCTTGTGTTTGACGATAAGATTCCTGTAAACATGATGAACAGTTGTACCCAAAGAAAGTCCTACCCTGGAAGCATCATCCTCTGTTAAGATAAATCTTTCTGCCAAATGCCGCCACGTGTGAGCTTTATGCCAGCCGCCCGCCCGAGTTAGGCCCAAATGAATACACAGAAACTTGTATTAGGTACAATGCTGCTTGGCCAATGACTAGGATTCTCATCTGTTAGCTCAGTCTTAATTATCATACATCTATACATTTTATAAGACTTATATTATCAGACACCTTATTGGCGTCCCTCCTTGCCGGAGGATCACATTGTGCTGCTGGAGCAGGAGTGGAGGGGAAAAGAGGGACGCTTGCTGTTTCTCCTTTTCTTAAATATGAGTCTCCTTGCTATGTCACTTCCTGCCTGGATCAGCACTTCTACATTTCCCAGAAACCTCTTTGACTCCTAGTCCTGTCTACTTGTTGTCTCATTGGCCAAACAGTATTTTATTTAACAATCACTAAGATAAACATACACAGAAGTACTTTCCCCATCAATCCTCTGCTTCTTTCTTCAATTTCCACAAAAGACAACTCAGAATGTATCCTGTACGGTGCTAAAATTGAATCTTAGTAAGCCCTTTCAAGGTTAAGACCAACATCTTTCCTGACTCTTCATAAGTAAACTAGATGGGTCCTGGGGTTGCAAGTCCTATATTTCAGAGGCTATGGTTTTAAGGAGTCTTGAAGGGTTTCAACTAGGAAATGATGGGGTGATGAGATCATCTTTTTATTTGTAAGGAATAGCTGGAGGTCATATCCAACAGCAGAGGTGGGGATCTCAGACTCTGCATGAGGCTTGATTGAAGGATAGTGTTCACAGAAGCCTTGTAAGAAGAAAACCATAAAGTTTTTATTGGAAATAGCACATGCACTGAAGGGCAGTGCTAACAATCTACCTCAAGTTTATTCACAGTTGGGTACAAAAACTGTTGGTGTCATTTCCAGAAACTAAAGCTAAAAAATAAGTTTAAGGAGTAGGTCAATAAGAGGTTTAAAGAGTATGGCTCAAATCTTGGGGTTTTCAGACAAGAACAGAATCCTTCCAGTTATCAGAAAACCCCAGAAAGTTTCAAGAAAGAAGTGGCAGTATTCACATAAAAGATAAATTGACGGAGTAGACAGTTCTGGGTCTCCCACCTTGAACCGCTGATGGTCATCCTGGCCTAATTAGTCTGTCTCTCCACTCATCTCTCAACAGGTATGTGAGATCCAGAACAAAGCATGACGTTGACATGAGAATTGGAATCCATTCGGGCTCCGTGCTATGCGGTGTGTTGGGCCTGAGGAAATGGCAGTTTGATGTCTGGTCTTGGGATGTGGACATTGCAAACAAACTCGAATCTGGAGGAATCCCTGGGTAAGCAAAGCAAAGCCCTTTCTTGCCTAACTTTTTCATTGTCTAACCTTGTGATACCAGGTTTTCTGTGTACAGAGTTCAAAGATAAAAATCTAGGAAGCAGTTGTTCAGGACGAGGTCAGATTTTAAAGCAGCATGCAGTACTGGCCTGAAAACTCTAAGGAAATACCCCAGGGATGACAAAACATGATGAAGCAATGAGGCTGATGAGGTGCTTATGTCTCTTCACGCAAAGCCTCAGTTCTTTGACTTGGCTACATATTATAATCACAGCATTATAAAACACTCAGGACCAGAACTTACATTGGTTCATCTAAAGTGAAATCCTTGTAGCATCAATTTTTAGTTTCTAAATCAATTCTAATGGGCAGCCAAGACTAAAACCTATTGATTGCCAATGTATACGTGACAGTAGAGTCCATTCCAAAAAAATTCATTGTTTTCTTTGAAAACTCATCTACATTCCAACTCTGGTTGGCAAGACTGGTTGGTACTGAACCTCTGAATAGAGTAGTGTCCTGAAAAACAGAACTAAAGTAGTACACAGATCTCTGGGTTTCACCCTCAGGATTTCCAAATCTGTGTGTCTGGTCTGGGACCTAAGCAACACGCCTTTCTAACAAGCGTCTTGGTAACTGTGATCAGCTGGTCTCCATATTTCTCAAAGACTGCTGTTTGTGAGCTATTGGTCATGTGGAACAACATATACAAAATCCTCCTTCCATGCTAATGAGGCACTAATTATGACTGTGCTGGTAGTAGTTATTCAGTCACAAGATCTTAGAGAGATCCTGAAAGATGACATCCTGTCTCCACCAAACACTTCTACCATGATAGGGCGGTACTCATTCATTTTCTTTGGGCCAGTCTTATCACCAACAGAAGGAGAAAGAAAATCAAAAAGACGAGGTAGGTGGAGAATGAAAGAAAAAAAAAGGAAGAGACAAAAGGAGGTGAGGGAAAAATGCTTGTTCCCTAGGGTTATGGGAGAAAACAAATCCTATGAAGAAAAGCAAATCTTTGGCAGCAAGGATAGCATTTAGGTAGGGAGAATACTACAAGATGGTTAGATTATATTTACTACCGTAACTATCATGGTTGTATTACAAGAAAACGCCAGGCTTAGCAGACAGGCAGCACGTGGGACTATTCCCTGAGCACAGATTCAAGTCCTTAGAGGAAAACCAAGTCACTGGACCATCATCTCTGTAAAGGCCTCACTTCAAAGCCCACGTTAACAGCAAAGACTTCCAAGACAAACCCTCAGAACCCTAGTATCTATCAAAAAGCATCCCGGTGCATACTGATCAGAACTTTGATAGAATTGGCTTTAAATGGGAGGCTAAGATCCCTTTATCTACTAAAAACATGAACTCACTTAACTTAGGCAAGTATGAACACAGAGCAGACTGAGATGATGCAGCATCCAGATGAAATGCCAAGGGAAGCTAGTATTTATTATGGTTATTTTAAAACGGAAATCAGTTTCAGACTTTACAAAGTCCTCCTAGGAAGCTCATGTTTGCCTAAGAGGAGAAGGCAGTGTCTTCTGGTGTTTAAATCTTGATCTTAGAGAGCTGCTCGGAGCTCCTGTTTGTGGAATATGAGTTCCTGTGCTTCCAGGAAAATACCATAGAAACATTTTGGATTTATGCAGCAGAGAAACCAGGCTGCTTTCACGCATTTTCTTGATTATCTCCAACTCGAACTCAATCGATAAATTTGGAGAGTGTGCCCTAAATGGGCAGAAATGCACCATCTGTGGTTTTGTTTATTTCTGCAATGAACTGTTCTTCCCAGAAAGCAGGAATCTGACAGATGGGTTCAGTGGTCAGAGGGGGCAATAGAGGACGTACAGAAAGTACAATGCCCCCTAAATCTAAAAATGAAAAGAACTCTTCATTGTTTATTTCAATGTATTGCTTCTGGAATCACAAAACCCAAGCAGAGAATTAGGCATCCACTTCATCCATTCATTTCCTCCAGGGAGCAGGGTCTGCTTAGCAAACTGTTAAGTTAAATCTGGAAGCAGGACACGTTCAGCAAGCGGGCAATAATCACATGCTGAATCGAGAGAAACCACAATGACTTGAATAGCTGAAGACAGCATGGGGACAATAGGGAAGGCCGGTCTGACAATGTGATTTGAATGGCAGAATCAGTGACAGAGATTTCATTTAGAAGTCAAACTATCTCCTTGAGCCTTAAGAAGGCATGGGATAGACCACAGTGAGATTGCAGTGGCATCTTTAAGACTATTCCAAATAGCTTAAAGTATGTGCTTTCATTGCCACAGTGTTTTGATGACACAAATCAGATCTTGTATTTTCATAGTGACATTGTGAGGCAAGTTTGTGGGTGATGAATAGACTCAGGAAAGTTAGGTAGTTTTCCATAAAGTCTTCTAGCTAGAAAATGGAAGAGTTAGAGTTAAAACCAGGCAATCAAGAAACTGAGCCCTCCATCATAATTCCTCTGCTATTCTTCACACTACAACACAGCAAGTTTCTGAGTTAGAGAGTTGCGAGAAGAGATAATATCTTCCTTCCCGATATGGAATTACAGCCTGAGGCTTCCACAAATCGAGCTTGATCCTAATCGAGTCACGTATTATTTCATTTGAAGAAAAGGAAACAGGAAACTTGGATTGTGAGCTACATGGGTTACTTAGTTTGTGAGTGAGCCTTGACCACTGCCAGCTTGCATGTCCCATGTTGCTTGCTGCTCCTTTGGATACATATTAGAGCCAAAATCACATCTTCCAGTAATTTTCTAAAAAGGCTGACCTATGTATCCTTGTGGACATACAAATCTGCACCTCAGCCCGGTGGTGGTGGTGCACGCCTTTAATCCCGGCACTTGGGAGGCAGAGGCAGGCAGATCTCTGTGAGTTCAAGTCTAGTCTACAGAGGGAGTGTCAGGACAGGCTCCAAAACTACACAGAGAAAGCCTGTCTGGAAACACCAATAATAATAATAATAATAATATGCACATTGTAAACAAGTTGAGAAACTTTTATAAAGTGACCTGCTAGGTCAAGCTCTGAGACAGTGAGGGAGGCATGGTCTCAGACAATTCCCCTCTAATTGGAGTTGAAGAGCATTCTCACCATTTGTTTTTTTCCAGGAGAGTCCACACCATTGAAAGAAACCACTGGCTCACAGAGGGTATTGACAGTAACAGGAAAAATCAAAAGAGGCTATTCACTGGGATCACCGTCAGAGCCGTTTGTGTGAGGCTCTGGTGCCCTTAGATAAAGGACTTCCAGTTTCATCTTTGTTTTTCCCTACACTTCTGAGGGGGATGAATTTGTCCTAGAGAGTGTGTTGTAGCCGTGTCCTGTGTGCAGGTCTAACCGGGCCGTCTGAAGAATTACAATGAACCCTTCTCTGCACACAGGAGAATTCACATTTCCAAAGCCACACTGGATTGCCTCAATGGGGACTACAGCGTGGAAGAGGGCCACGGGAAAGAGAGGAACGAGTTCTTGAGGAAGCATAACATAGAGACTTATTTGATTAAGCAGCCTGAGGAGACTTTGCTGTCCTTGCCTGAAGACATAGTCAAGGAGTCGGTGAGCTCCTCGGACAGGAGAAACAGCGGGGCGACATTCACCGAAGGATCCTGGAGCCCAGAACTGCCCTTCGACAACATCGTGGGCAAACAAAACGTAAGTCCTTTCTCCCTTCTCCAATTAGCAACAAGTGTGTGCCTGGGTGCATCTCCAACCAACAGCCTCAGAGGAAAGCAATTCATCTTTAACCTTTTCTCTACTGGGTACCATAATTGAAAATGATCAAACAATTTCCCTCAGGACAGAATTAACCTATGTGTGCAGTTTCAGAAAAGGGCAGAAACGTCACTTTCCTGACACCCTCTTACTTTTTGGATGCTAAAAATAAATGCCCTGTGAAGCAGGATTGTATCTATTTTTTTTTTTAAATGCTCATATTGGAAAAGTCCCATGTCCATGAAACATGGGAATGACCTCTTCCTCTGGGATCCAAACTCAGGAAGGCCGCCTTGATGGGGAAATAGGAGGGCAACACTTGGTGGTGTGGGGGTGTGTGCTCTAGAGAAACATGTGGTTTCCAAACCTCTCCTATGGTTCTAGTTTTCCATAGCATGGATTTGCTTCTTATATGAAGAAAATGGCTATAAAACCAGTACATAGGGAGCAAATCATTAATTATCAAGACTGCTTTTTAGAATTATTTATTTAGATAGCAGTATCACATTTATTCCAGCTATGAGAGGCGCTGCAGAGAAGAGATTTAACCAGGCTCAGAACTCGGGTGGAGAGAGCAAGTCCTTGCCTGAGCTCCCACTCAGAATATCAGCAAAGTACCAGCCCTGGTGAACGCTTTCCCTTTATCCATCGAGACAAAGCATGGGCTGTTAAAGTTATGTTAAATGGTCTAACTCTTCCACAGCTTTTAAAAGAAACAAAGGTCCAGGATTTTTCTGTTTCTAACGTGTCCCTAAGCCAAACAGAAGCTGAGAGTATTATGGAATATGTAGACCAACCAATAGTATTGTATTCAGATTTTATGAAGATATTAAAGGGTGTTTTTTGTTGTTTTTTATTTTGTTTTGTGGCAGAATTTTACTATATAGCCTCAGCTGGCCTGGAACTTGCTGCATAGACCAAGCCGGCCTCAAACTCATGGAGATCTGCCTGTCTCCACCTTTTGAGTGCTGGGATTAAAGTCATGCACCACCATGTCCAATGGTTATTTATCTTTTATACCCACAGATCTAAATATTTCTCATTAGCTCTTAGATTGGAGACATGTATCTGTTGGAAGCCATTTAAAGTAGAACAGGTTCAAGCTGAAAGTCTTCATTTTGGGGTTTTGTTTTGTTTTGTTTTGCATTTGAAGAAGGGTGGGGCACTCGGAGACCAGGTTAACTTCAATTCCCTTCCAGTTTCTGGGAAGAAGCTATGAAACTGCACATGTGCCAGACTGTGCCAAGAAAAACTGTAGACTGAATTGACCCAGCATGCTTTGCAGTGTTTGCCCTTAGGCCTTTACTACCTCTTGTGAGTATTTAATTTACACACAAGATAGTATCATGCCTACGAAGGTCATCCAGGTCCCAGTGCCTACTTCTTTCCACCCCTAAATTGGCACACATGCTACAATCTTCTATAAACATAAGGATGGTGTATATACTTTTGGAGTGTATGCAAGGCCAACCAAAAGTGTACGTTATGTTTCCTCTGCCTAGTATCAGCCAGAGTCCAGAAGCCGATTTTTATAGAGGTGATATTTGCATCCTTGCCTTGACATATCTCAGCAATTTCATATTAAATCCTCTTTCCTGGTTGTTTTAATTTTTATCTTTCCTTTTGGAAAACTACATTGAAGCTAGCTGTGGGGAATTGCAGTGATTCCTTACTGTGCTAATCTCACTTTCTCCTGCCCTTGCTGCTAATAACTGAGAACCAACAAGGGGGAAATGGAGATGTGTGGTTTTATTTCAAGGCTGGTTGACCTGGTGAAATTTTTATGAGAAATCAAAATGTTCCTTTGCTCATTTCCTCATTTTGATGACATCAAATGGTCGCTACAGAAGATGTCAAAGTAGTAGATATGTTTGTATTGTAGATTTTGCACAATGTCTGAGTTTTGCTTAGGTGAAATCTATCTGTACCATCTTCTGTGTTAATAATTTCAATTTATGTTGATGTCTTAATACTAAAGAGCCAGGAAATGTGTGCTGATCTCTTTGAATAAACGCGTGTCACCAATAACATCTTGGAAATGGTTGAACCGATTAAAATTATCACAACCATTCAGAGTTTATACTTACGCTTAACTCTAGAAATCAGTGAGCCATATGCTCAGTTCAGAGACTTAATGTGTCCCTGGAAGAGATCAAGACTGGTCTGGCTGAGCCTACACTGTGCCAAAATATCCAATCAGTTCCACGAAGCCCAGACACTCTAGTGTTTGCACAATATAGATAAACCATGCTTATGCTTTGTTGGGAATTTTCCAGCCAAATTGGCCAGATGTTTTGGCTTCTATTGATTCACAGTGTGCGCTTAGGAATATTTTTAATGAGATTATACAGCTATATCATATTCTGTGTTTGTGTATACAGCAGATGTTTGTGTAGCTAGATCCTTGCATACACATTCAATAGGGATTAATTGATCATCTATTGGAATGCCAACTATAGGTGGGGAAAAGAGAAGGAAAGAATTAAAGAAAACATGTTCTAGAGATAAAGTCAGTCAATGTTTCATACGTTTCAGGGAAACGGGAATTACATGTTTTTCTCACTGTTATTTGGTACAAAAGTAAGATAATATCTAATAAGTCACATGATGTGATTAATCTGTCCAGTGGACAAATGACATGGTAACTGTGGATAGTAAAGAGGTAGAGAAATGAGAAAAGCAGACCTTCGGGAATATTCTACAGAAGGCAAGCAAGAATTAACAATTCCTTTAAGGAGGCAGCGATCACAGCCAGCAGGGAGCATGATGTCATGGAAACCCAGAAACCTCAGCATTTTCAGATGAGCAACCATCAACAAATCAAAGGTAGCCAACTGTTCCAATAACATGGAAAGTCAAAACCTCACCTTGGACCTGCACTAAAGAACAGCCCTGGGAAGCTACAGAGCTGGTAAGAAGGTGAAATCAGTAGTCTGGTGTCATAGTTGATGAGAGAGGAACCGAGGCTTCTCAGAACCCAATTCTCACCCTCCTCCCTCCCTCCTTGTAATTTTAGTCACCTATCAGTGGCTTAGAGGAATGAGTAAAATCTCTAAGAGCATCCCCTGAGGCTCTGGTGAGTTTCCCAGTCCCTGTACGCTTCTTTTTGATGCTGGTCAGATTTTCTGCTCCTATATGTCCATCCACATTTGTTAAAATTGATTACGTGAGCCTGGCTGGGTGCTAACACACATTAGTCTTAAGCATCCCAAGGACCAGTGCTCTGCAATCCTAAATCCAAATATGTGCAAGTGTTCTACCCAGGTCTTAATGCCTGGACTTCCTGGGCATTGGCTCAGTTACCATCAGATCCTCCCATGCCCTGGATTTCTACGTGTAGTAAAGTAAGAAAACCTGAAGACAAAGTGAACTGCCAGAGCTTAAGATTTCAAAAGCAGAAGTCAGTAGACCAAAAGGAAGAGACTGAATATTTTTATAGAATATGCACAAATTTGAAGGTGAGGTTATTGGAATCTCAGAAAAAAACAAAGCTGAGCTTGAAATAATATTTTCATTTTATATTAAATATTATATTTTGCTCCTGGGGTACAGTCTCTAAGATCTCTATCTAGGCTTGAGCTCCTACGATTACCATGACTTAGCAGGTCAATAGTCCAGATTTACAAGGCCTGGTTCTTGTCTTCCAGGAGGCTGGGGGTTGCAGAGATTTACCAAAAACTGTGAGTGGCATTTAAGAAATAAGGTTATGTGACAACTAGGGAGTAAAAGTATTCTCTCCGGGGGCGGGGGTGGGGAGGAAGGGCATTTTCAAAGACCTTCTCAAAGACTCCATCTGAGGGCTACAAGGACCCTCAATACAAATTGCCAGGATAGAAGTATCTTACAGAAGAAGGAGCATAAAATCTCTGAGGAAAGAAACACTTTAGTGTGTTACAGAAAGCCTTCGTGGCTAGAGCATGGTGGGCGGGGCAGAGATAGACTCCAGGAAAACACAGACTAGATGAAAATTTAGTCTCTCAAGCTGGTGCAGTCTGTTTTACTCCCAGGGGGTGTTATGAGAGTTCAAGCTGGGCAGTGGGGTGTGATATGATTTAGCCATTCAAGAGAATGCTTAGATTGTCTTCTGGTTAATGGATGGAAGGGGTTAGACTTAGACAAAATATATCTTAAGCTCGGGAATTATAAGATGACAAGGGTGCAGCTTGTACATTGCTGCTATTTTTTTTGTGACGAATATTAATAACTTCAATTGGACTTTATGCCAAGTAAAGTGCTAGGAAACATGGAGCTATTCTTTTAGGAACAAGGCTCCGTGGTGATGTATTGTTTATGATTTCTTGAAGCCACTGGAGATCAAAATAGTAAAGTAGCCATACTGGTTAGCCATGGAAGCCAGGCAGTGGTGGCCCACACCTTTAATCCCAGGACTCAGGAGACAAAGGCAGATGGATCTCTCTGAGTTCAAGGCCACACTGAGCTACACAAAATTGATCCAGTCCTATAAGAAACAGCTCACACAAAGGTGATCTCGCCACCTGGGATCACACGCCTTTAATCGCAGCACTAGGGAGATGGAGACAGGAGTGATATGGCTGGGCAGAGAGATGAATAAAATGAGGAGACAGGAACTGAGAGCTTTTTGCCTCTAAGGATTCATGGGGGCGGGATTGCCATTTCAGCTGGATAGAGATAAGATCTACTGGCTTGGCTGCTTTGCTTCTCTGATCTTCAGCTTGAAGCCTGACCCCAATATTTATCTTTGGATCTTTTATTTTTTCCTGCTACAAGGCTCCTATTTGGAACCTGGGATCTGTCTCCAGTTAGTGTAGAATGGTCACCTTTATCCCACCCATGCATTTTACATGCAGGATGGCCTGAGGATCCATATATTACTATTGCTCCTCAGGCCTTCTGAAAGACTTACTTAGAGAAAAGAAAAAAACAACAACAAAAATCCCATTATTGTACTTCCAAAAGTACACATTAGTCACTTTTACCCAACAGATTGGCATTGTTAGTGTGACGCTAATGTGCACATCATGGTGACTCTAAGTAGAAATAGGGTTTTTATAATCCATACAACAGACAGAAAGAGAGTGAATAGGCGGTGGTGGCACACACCTTTAATCCCAGCACTCGGGAGGCAAACACAAGAAGATCTCTGAGTTGGAAGCCAGCCTGGTCTACAGAGCGATTTCCAGGACACTCAGAGCTTCACAGTGAGACCATGCCCACCCCCAAAAGATGGCTTTAGGTAAATATCCGAAGATCACTAGGACAGTGAAATCTCTTTGCAGGCTTATGCAATCATTGCTTTGACTTAAACTTAAGAAAAACGTTTGTGATTCTGAGACCCCAATTAACTTCCTGAAGGATATATACAAAAAACAAACAAACAAACAAAAAACAGTGCTGGAATTATATCCAAGCTAGGTGTGACTCCCAAAGCCATGTGTTTTCAATCAGACCACACAACTCCTCCTCCTTAGTGTCCTAAGTCTATTCAGAGTCTCTATTGTCTACCTTGTTTGTCAAGTCTAGAGTGTGTGTGTGTGTGTGTGTGTGTGTGTGTGTGTGTGTGTGTGTGTGTGTGTGTGTTCTGAGACACATGGGCCACTGGTTCTCTAAAGCTATTTAGAATACTCTGCTATAACCCTAGGAATGGACCAGGTGTAACATTCTACCTTACCTAAGTAGCCAGCTGTTCATCACTTGAGTAGCTAACTGGTGACACAATATTCCAGCAACCATTCAGTTTAGTTCCAGTTGGACTGGATGATGTTGAAACCAAAAGAAAATGCAATGCTGAGAGAGATGCTGGCTGGGCTGGCAAGGATGAGACTGGACCATCCCAAGGGTGCTGTGATTCCTGCAGGTCCCACTGGGAGTTTTCTTAAAGCAAATTCTCCTAATCTTTTGGGAAAAAATAGGAAGAATTCTCATCTAGTAGCTGCCCTGACTAAAATCTTCCTGTAGATCTGTTGCTGATCATGCAGCTTCCACGTGGCAACCTGGTCCTCCCAGCCATGAGTTTTGTGATCTTCAGATAAATGTCTGCAGGTCCCAAAATGTGTCCAGAAAAAGAACTCTTGACGAAAAGAGCTTAAGAAGAAATGCATAATGAAAGGATTGCCCTAATTTCTCAACTGACTAAGTTGCTAAGGCACTGTGGGTAGCCACACTTCCTCTCCACACCTCAGCATACACACATATGGACAGTGACAGAGTTGAAATGGTTAAGCCAACTTCCCTTCACTGTGACCGCCAGAGACACATGCCAGGGTCTGTGGCTGCACTGTGTGAGTTATGGCTACTTCAGAATTTTCCCTTCAAAATCCAAGGAGTACATGATTCACTAGGAAGTGACAAGGACACATGCTATTCACAGTTATCATGGGGCAGAATAAGTGTTGTGTTTAAAATGTAATCCTAAAACAATGTAAAAGCACCCTTACCAAACACCCTTACACTTTGCCTACTTTCAGCATTCTTTTTTAATATGATCATCGTGTTCTTTCTTTATGGTTTTTTCGAGACAGGGTTTCTCTGTAGCTTTCAAGCCTGTCCTGGAACTCACTCAGCAGACCAGGCTGGCCTCAAACTCACAGAGATCCACCTGCCTCTACCTCTGCCTCCCGAGTGCTCGGATTAAAGGCGCCTGCACCATCACCACCTGACTCGACCAAATAGTATCCCTAGGGTTTGATTCATTCCTTGTTTCTGCTCCTAAATACTGGCCCACAAACTGAACACCAGGCCCTTTTCTATGCAGATGCTTGCCCACAAGACGGGAACATGCTACATTTAAACTCCCTGTAGTTGTCACATTCCTGTAGAGCAAGCCTCTCCCACAAAGACGCCCAACTTGTCCATTCATCAAGATGCCCACTTGTACATTCATTCATCGGCTGCTTGTTGAGTAACTGCACTTGGCTGGGTGAGGCTATTATGAGCACAGAGAAATAAAGAAGTACCTCAATGGTCTGGAGCTTTTGATTGAGGGCTGATGCTTTGGGATCACCAGGTTCAGTGTGAACAGTGCTGTGATTTTAGGACAGTGCCATAAAGAAGGCGAGGGTGATCTGAGGGAATTGGGGAAGACCTTCCAAGGAAGTGATGTTTAATCTGAGATCTACAAGATGAATGAGAAAGAATGACAGCAAGGAAGGGGAATACAAATCTACCCTCTTAGCCCGGCTTTCCATTGCCCCAAACGAAAGCATGGGATTCTCTTTCCCTACACAGAAATTAACCTCAAATCATTTCCACTGCAAATGCTAAAATGCTGGACACTGTCATTAAAAGGGAAGATGCTTTCCCGGGGTCTACTGACTCTGCTCACCATCAAACTGTTCATCTTTAATCTCGTTATGCAGAAAATCACAGGCCAATTTTTCTCCGTAGGCAATCTGTTTTTAATGATTTTAATGTTAGGTTGGGTTTTGATGTTCTCTGGATGAGACATCTATTGGGTAGGTGCTGAGAACATGGAAGATTTCCGGAAGTTCCCTGTAGTTAAATCTCTATTCAGTACCACAGCGTTTCCTGGTGATATAGCCTTAAATTGCCTTGAGCTGGACTGTGAGGAGAGCTGCTGCCTTCAGCCAGGGGGTCATTAGAGGGTCTGGATTTTCACTCTGTTCAGAAAGGCAAGTTGGTTTGAAGCCTTTCATGTAGTATTTAGTGGATTAAACCGACAATTGGCTCCATTAACTTTGACTAATTGCCCTTCCTTTCCTTGAAGTTCTGGGGTAGATATAAGTGAAAGTTAGACATATTGATGTTGCTTGAACAGAATTACAGATCAAGAAGCCTTCAGTTGAGTTGGCAAATGGACCTCAGACAGCCTGTGGTTACTTTAAGGACATTACTGATGGGAACTTTTTAAAAACAAGTCAATTGGACTCTTCTTTCATCAAGAATGGCTTAGTATTTATTAGTCACAAACCGTGGACTACACTTAGGAATTCATGAATGCTCATATGGTGGAATTTGTCTGTTTTTGTTTGTTATACAATAGAAGTGATGGAAGTGGGGCGTTGGTGGCACACGCCTTTAATCCCAGCACTCAGGAGGCAGAGGTAGGCGGAACTCTGTGAGTTCGAGACCAGCCTGGTCTACAAGAGCTAGTTCCAGGACAGCCTCCAAAGCCACAGAGAAAACCTATCTCGAAAAAAAACAAAACAAAGCAAAAAAACAATAGCAGTGATGGAAACCAGAGCCTTCAACATGCTAGGCAAACACACAACCTACTGAGTTACGTCTTCAGCTCCCTGTTACTTTTTCTTATTTTGTGACAGGTCGCAGTAAGTTGGTTCAGTTAACATTAAAGTCACTCTAATCCAGACTGGTCTTGAAGTAGTGATCTTCTTGCTTCAGCCTCCTTAGTAGATGGGGTTATAGGCCTGTTCCACTAGGCCTAAACAGAGTGTCATGTTTTAAACATATGGAAATAGATCTTAGGAAAAACAGCAAATATCTGAATTTTTCACTTCCTAAATTTCCTAATTTGGGGATGAAAAGTGGGATCAACTTTATATTGACCCAATTCCTCACTTTATCAATGCCTGCAGTAACCCTGTCCGTTGTAAAACTTCTTCACTTAGGTACATCCAGTTGTTTCCAAACTTATGTCATAAAGATCAACTTGTATTATTTTGACACAATGAAATTTGTATTTATGGGATTTTTTTCTCTCCAAACAAAATTGCACTGGTGGCTAATGACCTTTTCTCCAGTTCTTCAGTTCTTCAGTTTCCATCTCTTACAAATAAAACTGCTCTGCAACACCAAAATGTCTGATTGCCCTGGGGTAACCTAATCCCAGCCAAGCAAAGATACTATATATTTTTGTTGGCGTGCACAGCCTCTTGGTGGCTATTCAACACATGCTTACTTTGAGTTGACTTTGCCTCAGTGTGAGACTTCAGTGACTTATCTCAGGAAAGTACACAGGACTGGTGGAGCTTTTTAAAAGTTCCCACACTTCTCAAGGGTCCCCAGACTCCTCTGGTGAATTCCAGCTTGTGAAGTATTAGATTCAACACTCTCTCTTACTCTGTGGCTGTGATGTCACTTTTAATACCTTCAAGCAGTGGTTCTCAACTTCCCGAACACTGAGACCTTTTAACCCTGTTCCTCGTGTTGTGGTGGCCCCCAACCATAAAATTATTCCATTGTTACTTCATAACTGTAATTTTGCTACTGGCATGAATAATAATGTAAATATTTGATATGCAACCCCCCCAAGAGGGTCATGACCCACAGATTGAGAACCACTGTCTCTCAGGATCTGTTTAGGTCCTAAGGTCCAGTAAGGCTTCACATGTCTTGTGTGTGATGCTTTCCACCCAAAAGTACGTATTTGGGGAGTACTTAGCTACATGAAAGCTCTTGAAGGGGTCATCTCAGGAGCAAACATTGAGGATTCAATAGGAAGCCAGAGAAACTGGAATGAGCAGACAAGTCTGAGAGGAAGTGTGTACTAAGAATGCTACAGAGAGAGCAAGGAGACACAGCTAAGTCCCAAACGCTTTGAACCTAACAGGAAGTTTCATCTCATCTCCGTATTGCCCTGTTTCAAACTCTGTAACTCCAGCTCCAGAGGATCAGGCTTCCATGGGCAACCCCATACATGTCACAAACACACACACACACACACACACACACACACACACACACACACACACACACACACACAAATAAAAAATAAAAGCATTGATAACTCCATTTGACCAGTATTCTGTATAATTGTATCTGAACAAATCATTCTAGTAGACAGAAGACAACAAATGAGTCATTTATCAGTAACTCAAGAGCTGCTTCTCTTCTTGAAGGAGATTAAAGTTTCAATAACCTTTAAACTCCCCCCCCCAAATTTCTATGAAGAAAACACATGCATGTATAAACATGTACAAACTGACACACTGACCTAAATTGCATTCTCATAGCATTGATATTTCTGAAAAACGGATGCCTTTTATATTTGAGGGGGTGAGAACTGAGTAATTTGTCTCCTTGTATATGTTCTTCATCCACTTCCTCCATCTCCCACTCATAAGTGAATCGGGGTCCCTTCCCCTCACTAGGTCTTACCCTGCCCCTGAATTTATTCTCCCCTAACTTGACATGAAGTCAGGATAGGTTTTGCATATCTCTTGAATGCATTGCCACACTATTTTACGGCTGAAATTTCCATGAGGTCACTTCAAATTGGTCACTTGTAAACAGGTACACCATGTTATTTCAAGCAACCAGTAGAAGTTTCACAGCTGCTTTGATTCATTAAAAATAGCCCAGGTTGTAACAACTCAAATGAAATCACATTTCCCCATCTTAGTGACACAATCCTCAATCGAGGTGGGCTTCTTAGACAGGAGAGGGTCAACGTAAGAAGACTTTTGTCCATAATTATGATTGTTGGAGTAACTGGACAAGGAATTGGAGTAGGTCTCAGATGTTGAAAGTTTGCTCTTTGGGCTCTATTTTCTGTTCTGAGACTTCTACCCAATCACCTGGAATTGTGGTTGCACCTGAAAGCTCAGCCACCTGTGCACATCTCAATGAAAGAAAATCAAGACCAGTATCCCTGTTCCCCCAAGCCATGACCCACTAATACGAGCTGAAAAGCAAGGCTGAGGTATTGGACACCATGTAGAGTGCACAAGGAAAAGAGTAGGACTTAGTGTTTAAATATCCTTTGGCTTAAGTCCCCTGATACAAAAATTATTTCAATGATGCCACTCACTCATACTAGCTGAAGGTCAAGGGTACATGCCTAAGATGCAAACTAGTAGGGAATTAGTAAATGTCTCCTGAATGAACAGCCAGCGCTGGGTCTGTGTGGCTGCTTCTGCTGTTTTCTTCATCTCAGAGAGCTTGAAATTGCAAGACACAAGGTGACAAATGACAACCAAACACTTGCACACAACTTACAGTCCCCATCACATTTACCATCCAGATGATATTTGAAAACCCTGAGTTCTACCCTAAGATGGGATTTACCAGGGACCTCGATTGTCTGGGCCCTGAACTGGCACCATTTGTACATATCCGGACATTGGAAAACCAGCTACAAAGGGTAGTAGAGTCCTCTGGTAGGCTACTTAGGAATATCTGGACAGTTCATTCAGAAAACAGAGGGGACATTCTGACTCTTGCTATTTCATTTCCTGGTGTATAAGCTGTAAGACCATATGAATTACTTAATAACTCTCCTAGGGGCAGAATCTTGAGACTTCCTCCCATAGCAAGACCTCATTAGAGATTGTGTTAGCTTTGTGTGAAGAGCAGACCTTACTGCCACAAGCAATATGAGGAAGTAAATCAGATTCTTACCTAAAATTGTACATCAGCACATCACTTGGGATGTGACACCACATTTTCTCTTCATGAAAACTGTGTCTTTGACTCTTGTGCCTTGCTTATCGGAACCGGTCCAACTCCCTGCAGACCTCATTCCCATAGAAGGTGGAAAGTGCTATGTTCAAGTTTTGGAGGCTTTATGTGTATATTTTCAGAAATGTTACCCAAGTTGATGTTTATTCAAATGCAATTCTGTACCTTCTTTAAAAATAATGTCAACTCACATTCAAAGAAATCTGTGCTCCTCATCCCTAGATTTGGGAAAAGCATAATTCTGTCTTTTCCAAACAGGACCACATTCTCCCTGAACTCTCAAATCCAGAATGCTGAAACTCTCCCAGGAGCTTTCTTACAAAGAAAAGTGGTAATTGTTTAAAGTAGTAAATATGCAAATGAGTGCAACTCACCCTACCATATGGATATAACACCACTGTGTGCCCTTTAACTATATGAGTATAACTTATCAAAAACACAAATTAAACTTTTTGTAAAGGAAGAGCCTCCTCTCATGATGATTGGATTTGCATTTTAACAAACGGGATAGGAAACAAATTGCATTACTGTATGCATGTGGGGTGTTCCTGTCCAGTCCAAATATTATTCTTGTATCCTGTAGGAACGAGGATGCTACATAAGAAAGTGAAAGGTTTTATCTTTTCCATGGTCCAAACTCTGTGGACAGCAAGCCAGTGGAGTAACAGATGCTCAAGGCCAGGCATAAGATACATCCTAGAAGTGATGAAAGGGGGGGGTCCAAAAATCAGTTGAACCAGCCTTTGCTCTTCCTACTTCTCAGTGCAGACCCAAGCTTGAAACTAGAAATAAGCAGCCTTTGAGAACTGATAGGCCTATAAGTGGGGGAAGTCCTAGTGAAGACCCAGGTCAGCTGAACCTGTTGTCCTCTGCAGGTCCTTACAAATCAGCAGTAAGCTGCCCCTAAGCCATCCCTATGTGTCACTGGCTAGCAAGGCCGTCACGACCAACTCAGAGGGGAGCAGAAAGTGATGGACTCCTTTCCCTAACATAGGCTTCTTAAGCAAACCAGCTCAAGGGAAATGCTCAAGCAGAATTTAGCCCGGGGCTTGGCTCCAGAAGACTCAATGTTATCGCTTTGGGACCTCGGGTCTCTGTGCTCTAGAGGAGCTACAGTTTAAAAGGCAGTTTCTGTCCTCCCCAAATGCAAAGGAATCCTCATCTAAGATGTACCACGGGGATGCCTTTATACTCTAAAGTTTAAAGGTTCTGGCTCTTCCACAGAATGTCAACTGTCATGGTAGTGTCTTTTATTTCATGATGATCTGATGATCAAAAACTAGAAATAAAGCTCAGAAAAATATTTGTTTTTGTTTAGCAAGATTTGGTACAGAGCTTATTTCTAAATTTAGAGTTATGTAGGGGAAAATGGGAAATAATATGACACTTAGACAAAGACCAGCAACACTTCCCTGGAGATAATCTTGAAACAGATAACTTTACAACCATCCACTCTGTTGTTCATTCAACTTGTATTTATTAAAAAGCTTAGTAAAAACATCAGGTGCTAGCAACTTGGCCATGCAAAAGGAACTGTGCCTCATTTCAAGGAGATCTAATAAACAAGCACACACATGCTCAAGAAACAATTACCCGGGACTGGAGAGATGACTCAGTGGTTAAGAGCCCTGACTGCTGCTCTACCAGAGGACCTGGGTTCAAAACCCAGCACCCACATGGCAGCTCACAACTGTCTGTAATTCCAGTTCCAGGGAACCTGACACCCATGCAAAACACCAATGGACAAAATAAATAAAATTAAAAAATAATAAATATTAAAAAAAATAATAATAAATAAATAAATTAAAAAAAAACAATTTCTCTACTAAAAATAATGGAGAATACACTCTCTGAAGTAGACTATGTCTGGTTTCATTTTCAAAGGACATGTATATGGGTTCCGATGCATCGGACAAAATGGACTGTGTAGTTGTTTAATGTATCAAGTTTTGCCTTGTCTAAACTCCAGTATGTAGTCACATTCCATTTGCATGGAACCTGAGAGCCATACAAGACTTTACACATGGCATGAACAGACTAGAAAACATCATGTGTGAAAACCAGGATAACCAGAGAGCACCTGGGAAAATGAAATAAAATGGAAGCCAGTCTCCTGAAAAAGATAACTCAGCATGCTGGAAAGAGTTCTATGGAGGGAAGCAAATAGGTCTTATTCAGAAACGGGTCCAGTTGGGTGGAATATGGGGATAAAAGCCAGTAAGAAACTCTGAGCACTGTTTGCAAATTAGCATCCCATGGAACACACAGAAAGAATTCAAGAAGAGGGAGTTTGGGGTCAACATTTTTGGAAAGTCCAGAGACTTAAAGTCTTGTGTCTACAGACCTCATCCATTCCTTTACCTCAGAGATATATATTGGGAGATCTCAGGACATGGATATAAGAATGTCTTTGTCAAGAAGCATGTACTGAGCAACAACAAAATGTGAGACATTGTCACAGGTAACTCCCAATGACAAAGACCAAATCTCTGGTCTCAATGCAACTAGCGAGAGGAGCAACAGGAAGCAAATATTAGATTCACATTTCCTGACTGACTGGTCCACAGAACTTCAGTATCATGGAGAACCCTTCAGGCTTTGTTGTTGTTTGTTTGTTTGTTTGTTTGTTTGTTTTGCTTCTTGGAACATATTGAGCAAAAGGGAATTGGAAGGATTCAGTCATGAGACTGTGTGAGCTGGCACGCAGGATCTGCAAGGATGCCGTGAAGAGTGTGCTTAGACTTACCCTCTTCCTCCTCAGCTTTGTGTCTCCTTTATGTTTCCGTCAGCTCCCCTCTTCCCTGCCAGTCTTCAGATTTGTAACTTCTGGTTTTGCTGTCTGACCTGTTTAGTTTAATGCATATTGTGCCTGTATCTTTAGGGTTAGAGCCATACATTGGGGTCAGTTGGGGTCACCAGTGAGCACAACTGAGAACAATGGCTCCTCTTCTCCTAAATCAGTAGCAAATAGTTCAGCAGTGAGGAACGGGGTTCCCTTGAACCCCTTTTCCATCCACACCTGGTTGCTGATGGACACTGTACGTATGTCCTCAGTCACTGTGATTTGAATGACTATGGCCGTCATGCTTCATAGCTCTTCACCCCATCTTCCAGCTCTTACATCCCTTCCGACTCCTTTTTCCACCATGGAAAACTGGATGAATTTCACAGGTGTGCTATCTGCCTTAAATCCAGTACTAGGAACCAAGGCCAAACAATGTGATGGCCATGTGGGAAGTGACAGAACCTGAAAGAAATCATAGTGGGTTCAGAGGACAAGAACGTGAGCCTCACAGAGAAGTTTCCATGTCATAAACTAAATAATGACCTCCCCACCCCCACTCAAATGCAGCTAACAAAGGGCTCCCTAGGCTCTCAAGCAAGGCCCCGTCCTCAAAATCTCGGCTACGGAAGGACTGTAATTCACATCTGGGCTTTGGTATGTCTTAAGCACTGTGGGGAAGAGACTGATTTCAGAAATACATGAAGAGGATATGGACCCCAGCAAGGACAATTCTGGGAACTACAGCATCTGCTTTGCAGTACAAGTTTGACATGAGAGTTCAACCCAAGTAGTAACTGACATGTCTAGTGCTGTCCAAGCCTCTCTGGTATCTAAAGCACCAGATGAGATGAACAATATCATTTTTTATAGCATCATCTATTTATAATGTTACAATAATATCTGATTAGCATAAAATATTCCTACCTCATTTTTAGTTGACTAATATCTGGAAATACCAGCTACAAATAAGAAAATATAGTATAATTAAATGTTAAACAATAGATTTGTATCAATCCTATATTAAAGTATATATTTGAATATACATTCAATTAAGTCCATACATGTCCTATTATAATCAAATGTGCTGTAATGTTTCCCATGTCCTTCCATCATCCACTTGTGTTTCTTATTCTGTATTCACAGTTTAGAGGTCAGTTTAGAACTGGAATCATTTGAAAATGCTAGCTCTGTTTTGGCCTGATCTCAATATATATCTTATATGTTAGATAGATTAGAAACAATTGTACTATTATAAATAGCTCATTCTAGCCTGACTCTATATAGAAAAAAATGACTCATGTCACACTTTTCCCAGTTACTCCTTACAAACAAATACTGTAAAGATAAAAGTATCTGGACTGCCAGTACTGGCAGCATCAGCCCACTGAGGTGAACAAGGGACAAAATGCAATTTTTTTCTGGTGTAGAACACCAAAGACCATCCCAAAAGTCATGTATCCTTCACAATGCTGTGGGAGTTACACCAAGGTAGATATCGGGTGGTGTCTGTTCCTTGATCCCACTTGCTTCACCACTAGAGATGGTTTTGTCCTTATATGTAGCCTAAATAAAGTTGTGAGTCCCCACCAAGCATTTTGATGGAAGTGTCTACTTTCCAACTAGTAACTACATCCGGATAGAACTGGTCAATGAAAAGAGGGCTGAGAACCAATTCACTCTCATTGGGAATGAGCACACTGATATCCAGGACCATGGATGGGAGCTCTAAGCAGGACAGATTCCATTGGTCTCTGCCTGCCAGAAGTGATTAATGACACAGAATCCTCTGGTCAGCAACCAATAAAATCCATTCCTAGTTCCCAAGGCCTCTTGCAGACTGTCATCAGTTCCTGGTGACATTTGTCATCCTCCAACATCAGAATGAGAAAAAAATAAATGAAGGCAGAATAGAAAACTTACTCGGTCACTTCTGTCCATCTGGGACATAGCTCAGTGATAGAATGTTCACCTGATGTATGCAAAGCCCTGAATTTGATTCTCAGCCTTGCCAGGAAGAAATTAACAGATAATTAATTAATTCAATGTGATCCAAGGGTTGTCTTTTATTTCAAGACTGTGTTGCTCTGGTTGAGAATAAAATGCCCACACTCTTCTTTTTATGAAATGACGGTGCTTGGCCTCTTGAGTTAATTTAATGTTGGTCTTCCCTTGAGTGTGTGTTGCCCTAAAGCTGCACTTGTGGCAAACACTGCTACTGTAACTAATGTGTCCCCAAAACGTGTTTTTGAAACTGGCCTGCTCTGCGAAACTTGAGAGTCTCAGAGCTGCGGGCATGATCGGCTAGTGGAGTGAACATGCTCGATTTAATTCAAAGAAGGAAACCGTAAGAGCATTAAAATTATAAACAGCAATGGAGATGTACATACTGCCGCTGTTGAGCCCCAGCTGTTAACACGTCCAGGAAGCATTCTGGCATCCCTAAGCCACAATGCGCGTCCTTCCCGCCTCCTGGCCAAGTCAGAAAAAAATAAGTTATGTCCAAGCTGTGTAGGAAGACTTGCTGCCTTTGAAACCAAATTGGAGATCCACTGAGCAGCCACCAGTCCCATTTCCTCAGGTGCACAACCACATTGATTGTTAGGGAATCAAGCCCTCTGGCCAGGTGTGGACTCTGCTATTCAATTTTCTGCAGCATTAGTCCCTGCTTCCTTCTTTCCGCTCCAGACTCCCCCCAACCCCCCCCCACTTGCCTTTTCCTGACTTACCTTCCCTGGACATCTATCCTTGTCTCTACCGTAATCTCCTAGGCACTCGGCTCTGAAACCAACTGCATCAGTGCAGTGAGTGTACATTTTGCTTGGTCATGTTGGGACATTTTATTGCACCCATTATCCTGGGACTGCAGAAAGGCGGGTTTTAGTCAATTCTACCTCTGGTGAAGCTTTACCACAGAGCTCTTTAGAGATCTCAGATTTCTATTACACTGACTATTCTTTACAGTGCCATAGGAAGAGTCATTATCACATGGCCTAGATGACTCCAACGAGGTCAGAGTCCATGACTCCAGTTCGGGCCCTGAAGACAGTAGATTCATTTCAGCTTTGAGAAAGTTGTAGCTCTTGAACAGTATCTCTGAGGCTATAGATGCATAAAAGATCGGAGCCAAATCTCCATGCACTTTCCTGTGGTGATTCTATATTCTATATAATCTATGTCAGTCCAGCCTGTGTTTCAAGCGTAGCTAAACTAAGAGGCTGGTTGAACAAAACAGATGCTGTTGAGTGTGTGCCCCACTGGGGAGTGTGCACTTTCTCAGAAATGCGCCACAGCCGCTACCTCTACTCCGGGAAATCTCTGATGGTTGACTGGGCTCCTCTGCTCCTCTGTCCCTTTAGGCCAACCTGTAGTTTGTTTGATTTAATTTTTTTTAAGTTTTCTTTAATAAGCCATCTAAATTGGAGCTGTGAGTGAGTATTGCATTTGGCGAGAGCCAGCCAGTTGATTTTTGTCAGCGGCTGTTGAATCACCAGGAGACGAGATCTCTGATACGTCCTCATAAGCCAATGCAATCTCTGCATCCACGTCCCCGTGTCTGGTTACCAGCCATGGTGGTGTGCCTTCTTCCACCCCATGCTGTGTAACCTTGGGAGACAGTGAGATGCTGGAATTGCTTGCGTTTCTTGCCTAAAGAATATTATACATATATCTATATGAAGATATAGATATATAATGGTTTGTGTTGGAAGGAAACATTCTAAATGTTTAAAAAACTTATTAATATTTGTCAAATTTGAGAAACAGAGCCTGGCACATCTGTGTTTGAGGAATGCTTAAACAGAAAATGCAAACGACAAGGCACCCCAAGTCTTCTCATCATCATTAAGAGAAAGACCTCATCAAAACATGGAATCTATTCGGGAAGAAAAGATCATTTTGGTGGGCTTGTTGGACACACAGACTTCCTGTTATTTCTTTGGTTCTCTTTCTCTCATACCTGGGACGTGCCTGGTTAGAGAAAGAGTGGGGACTCATGTTTCTCAGGCAACAGCTTCCTAAAAGCCTCAACCAAAGGAATTCAGTGAACCCACACAGAGGAAAGAGAGTGCTCCTCTCCGTGTGCTACTTTGCCAGGCTGTGTTTCTCTGAACCTAGTGCTAACTGATGAATTGTAGGCTCCACTGAATACCAACTGCATGGGATGCTGTGACTGTGTGCAATGCAACATGATCTTTAAAAAATCAAAACAAAACATTGCATTTCTTTTGGATCCGAAGGGGACCAGCAGGTTTATTGTGTTTGCATGTGCTTTCCCTCTAGACTCTGGCTGCCCTAACAAGAAATTCAATAAATCTGCTTCCAAACCATCTCGCACAAGCTTTGCATGTCCAGTCTGGGCCTGAGGAAATTAACAAGAGAATAGAGCACACCATCGACTTGCGGAGTGGCGATAAACTAAGAAGAGTGCATATCAAGCCATTCTCACTGACGTTTAAAGACTCCAGCCTGGAGCACAAGGTAGATCTGAGTCTCCATGGCGGCTTTTTCTCAAGTCAATTCTTGTCAATGTTTGTGGGAATAGAGAGCTCGAGGGCTGCCGTCTGGCTTTCCGTTTCTTGCTTGTTTTGGTTCGATTGGATTGGTTTGGTTCGATACTGTTTCCTTACTCCCTTTGGAAATGATGAATAGACAGAGGGCCAGGAAAGGAGATGATTGTTAGATAAAGAGACCCTCATCTCTGAGCTTTAAGAGAAAGATGCCTAAAGAGAAAGAAGCCAGGACTCATTAAGCAGCAAAAGAGTTTCTTCCACTGTGAAGTCAAGTAGCATTGCTAACCCTTTGTGTCCACTCTTGTACACACGAATTTCATTGTGACCCTGATAGCCTAATGTGTGTGGACTCTCAAAACCTGATGTAAACGTAAGCAGAGAAACCCGTATCTCTTAGAGTTTTAGACATGGTCCAATGATGAATCAGAATCCATCCCCAATCTAAATCTGATAGTAAGCTGTGTATTGAGCCAGCCTGAAGTCCTCCTTAGCTCCTTCCTTTCTGGGTGACCCATGGCAGGTAAAGTGGGTTGGTTCTATGGCCATGCATGCATTCCTTTCTGCAAAGGGAGGGGACAATGCATGTCTCAATCTCGGGTTGTGTTGGTTACTTTTTTGTCTTTGTGATCTTAAAAAAGAAACTGACAAAGCACTAAAGGAAGAAAGGGTTTCTGGGGAAGTCCATCATGGCAAAGAAATCAGGGGACTTGAAGCAGCCGGTCACATTACCTCCACAACCAGGAAGAAAGGGACAAGAAATGCTGGTACCACCTCCCTTTCACATTTGCATCCAGTTCAGGGAGCCAGTCCATGCAATGCTGCCACCTCCCGTTAGGGTGAATAGTCCCATTCAATTAACTTAATAAAACTCCATGTGTGTCCAGAAGCTAAGTCTTCTAGATAACCCCTCTCAGACAAGGTCAGAAGTTCCTTTACTACGCCATTCAGGATCCTATCAATTTGACAATTGCAAACCGTCACAGAGTTTATTATGAAAGTCTCCTAGACAATGCTTTGCTTAGACGAATAGTTGCAATAGGGCAAGCCAAAGGAGAGGATGCTTGGATTGTCCTGCTTAAATGGGCTACGAATTTTCACTGTTAGGAGCAGACACAGCTTCCCTAGCTGAGCACAGGAGGTGGTTCGGCATCTGCAGGAGCCTCCAGCAAGAACAGCAGGGCATTTGCAAGCAAATTTCTGGAGTTCGGTCAGATGCTTCATGAAGCTCTAGTGACCAATTCTTGTGTGAATTTTCCCAGCTGCCTGGGAGATTGTGCTTTGCACATTTAGGAGAATTAGCAACTCTGTGCGCACGCCCTGCTCCCAATGAGCTTCCCTGATTACCACCTACACACTATGAACTCTAAACTGAATGCCTTCCACCTTCAATTCCCAATTTTCACGTTCCATTGTGCCTACATACTAAGCAAATGGGAAAGAGAGAAACATTTTGCCTCACTGAACACCCCCCCCCAAAAAATAGCAGGTGTGATTTTCTTATTCACAATACAATGAAGGGCTTACAGACGAAAATTAAAATCATTTTGCTCCCTGGGTGCTCCATGAAAGGAACTAGGACAATGAATGAGCAGAATGGCTTTCCAGAGAATCTTCTCAATTAGCCTGTGTAGACGCTATAGTTCCACCCCGAAGTGAACAGAACCTTTTTATTCATTCTTGCTAAAAGCGTACTTGCCTTGCTGGCGCTCTAACTCCTACATATTTAGTGTGTTTTAGCTAGCAGCGTATGTATCTTATTTGCAGCTCCCTGGTATTGAACAAAAGTGGGTCTATGTCAAGCAACACGTGTCTGGGTTCAGTTCTCTGACCAGGGGAGGTTCTTCCAGAACAGTTACAGTGTAGTGCTCTGTTAGACCCAGGATCTGCCCATTGATGGACCAGCCATGTGCCACCCAGAATGTACTCTATCATTCTCAGTGGTGAGAGCAGTGCAGCACACTAAAGGAGACAGTTAGTTCCCTCCCTGAGTCCCAGAGACTTTCCTAAGTGTCCCTCACCCTGAGATCTTCTCTGTAGACTAAGTTTCTGCTAAGCAGAGAATATGTAGTAAGTGGCTTCAGTTAAGTGAAATTTAGTTAGTGAAATGACTAAAATACCAGAATAAAGCAGGTGCTATCATGCAATTCAGCGTGTGCTTGATCAAAAGAGACGGAGAGAAACAGTTGTGAAGACCCAGAGACTAGATTTGAAAGTAGCTACAATACAAAAGCTAGTGTTCTGTTTATAACACAGCCTCTGCCCAGGTTCCTGGAGCTTGCTCCTAGTGCTATTATGAAGAAGAAAAAGCCTCCTCATCTTTTGTGAACTTTGGATGAAAGAGAGGCAGAAGGAGAAGGCAGAGAAAAGGGTTGAGGCAAGAAAGTGCCCTAGAGCCTTAGCAAAGTCTAAACAAGATTGTCAGAGCACAGGATGCTAGAACAGAGAACAGCATCTGTGTGGTACATCTTGTATCCTTGGAGAAAAGTTTACTCTCATGCTTGCAAAGAGAAAACTGACCCTTCAAGAGGTTAAGCATAGGACACAGAATTCCAAAGCCAGGAACCATAGTTTATTGACTCTAGATATCATCAACCCAGGGATGCTCTATTCTATGACATTCAGAAATAAAAATTGCATAGTATTGGGAATCTATGAGAAGCACACACACACAACACATACATGCACACACACATGTGCAGGTACTCACACACACACACACACACACACACACACACACACACACACACACACACACACACACACGGGTTAGCACTGTCTGGGTAAAGATGAGAAGGAAAAGAACAACATCCACACAGTATACAGGGGAACCCATATGCCTAGTCCTGTCAGTGGGTAGGCAAATGAAAAGAATGCACCAAGATCTAAATTTCTAAATGAAATCTACACAGGTTTGTCCCCAAATTCAGTCTGGATGTGGCCTGAAGAAAAGCTTCAGACAGAGAAATTAAAGTGATGCCTGCTGACACTGCCACCTGGCGGCTAGAAAGAACAATCACACACCTCCCAGGAAAGAGTTCCAGGGTTTAAAATCCCTGTGACAGCAGCAGACACCCTGATTTCAGAGGTGTCTAAACGTAGGTGCTATCAAAAATCCACATGTTAAATAAAACCGTGCATCCTTTAACATTACAGAGTGTTTATAATTCCAAACCCCTGCTGCCCTGCTGTCCTGCCTAGTTCTCGAAAGCTAGTTTGAATTTCAAAGGTCTGTTTTCTAAAAGGAAAGACAGAAATGGAAACATTGAATGTAAGTTGCATCCTTCTTAGGCAATTTAGGTTGCCTTAGGGCCGAGAATTCGGTCATCTCTACCTTTATGAATGACTCAGAGCACGAGGCTCCATTGGGGTGTATGGAAATGCCATTGCTTCGTCGCCTTTTAAGAGCTGATACGTCTGTTAACATTGTCATGTGCAACAAGGCTTCTACACATCTTGCGGTGCTGAATGAATAAGAAAATGAACAATGGACTGGAGAGAGAGTTCCGGGGGCAAAGTGCTTGCCACACAAATGTGAGGTCTTGAATTCAGATTCACAGAATCTACCGAAAGCTAAGCGTGACAAGCATCTGTCATTCCAGTGTTCATGGACAAGACGAGAGGTATAGATAATAGCATCCACAGAAACGTCCAAGCCAGCAGTCTGGTGTATGCAATGGCAAACAGAAAAGACACACTGTCTCAAACAAAGAGAAAAATGAGGACCTCGATCCAATATTGCCCATTGGCCTACCCCCACACATCCATGCACACATATCATAAAAACACGGAAACACACACAAAAAGAAAATGAAGAAAGACCTAGGATGCAGAGACAGAGGAAGATGGTCCCACGTCCCATGAGTTATATCTCAGCATGCATTTTACAATTGGTGATCTTAAGAACATGAGTGGACTTTGTTCGGTAGATTTTCAGGAACTCACTGTGGGGAGCACCTCCCCTGCTCAAAGATGAGCAATGCTTTACACTAGGCTCCAGAAAGTGTATCATGATGCCAGTGGCTTAACTGCATTTGGACTACCCATTTCCCTTCTCTGTTCCTTGGTTTCCTCGTCTGTGAAATCAGGACCTTGGACAGCTCTTCGCCCTCTGCAGCAACTTCACTGACTCCAGAGGTTCCTAAGATCTTGGTTTTCCAGGCACCATTCACGTTTGGCCCCTTATTCCAAAGCCGTTATTTTCACTCTCATAATTCACCCATGTATTTTCTGTGGCATGTCTTAGAACACAAGAGTTGGTCTTGGCCAGATCACGATCCCTGCTCAACATTGTCACTTACCAGCCAAGTCATGAGGACTTTTCAGGCAGAGTTCTGGATGGGAGACGAGGGTTTAATTATCAAAGGTCCGATATTTCACAGAGAAATTTGCCTTTCTTTAGTAAAGCTAAGTATTTTCCAATGGGACTTACACATCCTGGGACTAGAAAAAAATAGCACAGCAGAAAAGATATATAGAATCAAAATATATCAAGTGTCATTGACAATGCTGGGATTTTCTCGCAGAAAACGCTACATTTTCCATGGAGAGGCTCAGTGGGTAATACACTTTCGGGATGATGGTCTTAGCTCAGATCCACAGAACCCACACGAAGCCAAGCACATAACTCATCGCTGTAGTGATATGAAGGGCAGAGATGCCCAGAAGTTCTTGGCATTGGGAACAACACAAGACCCTATCTAAAACAAAGTAGAGGGTGGGGATTACCACCAAAGTTTCTGAGCATTGGTGCCTACACATTATCAAAATGTATCTCCTTATTGATTTTTGTTATTGTGACTGGGGTTGAAGGTCTTTCTGTTATGCCTTCTGGTCTTCAGATTTCTCCTTTGGGAGACACCCATTGTCTCAACTTCATATCTTTTATTACATCATTTACCTTTGTCTTGGGAATAGTGTGACTCCACCATCCAGAAAGAAAATTATCCTTTGTGGGACGACCCATCTTGCTTCCTTCTGTTTTTATAGTTCTTGCAGGAAGATAGTATGTCTCAGCTTCTGATCCTTGTTCACTTCTGGAACAAGACTCTCTGAATAAAGTTTAGGATGGAAATGTCAGCTAATTGCAATTACAGACAGATGTCCACAGCCAGAGAAACTTGCAGAAAACCCTTAGAGCCTTGGGAGAGTTTAATAGCATGGACACATATCTGGGAAGAACTTACTAAGGATAGTGGTCCATAAGCCACACACTGCACTATAATGGGTCAATTTCTTCATGTAGAACAAAAATTAGGATATGTTAAATATATATATTGTAATGGTTTTGGTCATTTTGACTTTTGATGTTGGCATTTCCATACTACTAAAATCAAATCATGTCAATGAAAACGAGATTTCCTTCCTTCTTCCAATTCCATCGTCTGTTCTATTCTGAAACATCTCCCTTTGAGAGAGCCCCTTTCTGTATCTGGGCTCATCCTCTTCATCCTGAGAATAGTTTACACACTGCAGTGTTGCCTGGTGATCTTGTCTAAAATGTGGGTGCCTGCTGTCAACTGCCCTAAAGGCTCTGATTGTGCAAGAGGATATGTATTTCAAGACATATTCTTGGAGGACTCTGCTTTTCTGAATTTTCAGCCACATCCCTTTGTCCTTTGGCTGAGTGGGTATGATTGGTACTGGCTCATGTCAAAATATACCTCAGTCAACATTTGAGCCAATACAGACTGTGACTGCTTCTAAAGAGCCGTCAGTGGTACCAGGAGGAAAAAAAAAAGACCGTGATTCAAATTCCCCTTTAGAAATAAAGTCAGGCACAAAGAGTTGCTTCCTATTTGATAATAGCAGAGACAGACAGGCTGACAGCCTTCTGCCACTCCAACAGACATTTTTGTACTCATGCAAAAATCTTCATTTTGTTCAAAAATAATTAGTTGTTGTTTAAAAAGAAAAGAAGAAAGAACATTGACCTGGCCACCTAGGAAATATGACTTAAGCCCAATACCTGTCAGAACAAGCTAGGAAATAAGACAAAGGGTTTGACCTCACTGACATACTTATGGTCATCTTTCCATAGGGCTTTGTATGATAAATTAAGGACTAGAAAGATGACTCGGTGGGTAAAGACACTTGCTGTGCAAGCTTGGGAACCTGAGTTTGGGTCCCAGAGTCTGCATAAAAGCTGGACACTTAGTGGAACCTTCTTTAACCTCACTACTCCTTCGAGGAGATGTAAGGCAGAGACAGAAGAATCCTCAGAGATTCAGGTCCAACTATTGGATGAGCTAGCCTGGCATACAGAGCTGGAGAGTATATGAAATCATATGCTACATATTTTAATACATTAAATACCTTTATACCAATCCAAATCCACACAATAAATTTTAAAATTCCAGAGCTATTTAAAGAAACCATTTAGTGAAAATCAGTAGAAGGTTCACTCTTAATGTGTCCTGTATCCTGGAATACCATGTTTCCAAAGTTTATCCGCTTAATTGAGCACACATTTGGCACTCATTAAAAGAGAGATTCCCATCACTGCCTCTAGATCATTGGAGCAGACACATTGGATGCCTTGGCTTCTAAATATGTCTTAAGAATGAGAAAGACAGATTGTTTAGTTAAAGGAATCCAGCGCTTGAGTAGCTCCAAATGCTGTATCTCTTTCTATGAGAACAAGCTATCCAAGTGTTTTCATGTCATTCATACACGAGTTTCTTTATGATCCCACAAGAATTTTCTTTCTAGCCGCCCTTCTTGTTATTTCAGGCAAGTTCATCTGGCATAGCTCAGAGCATTTGATGTGTTCAGCTTATGCTCTGCTTGCCTGGGTTCCACTAGTCATCATGCTCTGGGCACTAGAGAAAGACAGAAAGCTACAGCATCTGCTCTCATGGAATTTACACTCTCCTTTGTGACCTTGGACCAGTCACTGACTCTCCCATCCTAAAAATGGGTATCAAAATGACCATGAGTGGTGAGGTTGTTGCGCAGGAGAAACGCAAAGAAGGCTAATGTGCCTGCAGTAACCTGCTTCTGAGGGAGCAGAATTGCAAGGAAACATATTCATCTATCCCTTGCCATCATTGTCAGGCTCTATCATAAGCATTTTATACTTGGTACCTCGTGTATTGTTACAACATCTCTTGTGTAGGTGTTAGCTTTACTGTTTGACAGGTGTAGAAGCCTCAAAGAATTTGGGTACCTTTTCAACGGCAGCAGATGTGGAATTCAAATCTATTCCAATATGCCTCCTAATCCCAGACTATCAGCTATATAGCAGCAAGATCCTACAATTTTAATAGTGCTTGCTTTTCATGCAGTTTAAAATATTTTTGCGACACAGGCAGTGAAAGATATGATATACAAAAGTGATTGTGTAGCATTCCCTGGGGCAAAGAACTTGGAGGAAGGAAAAAAGTAAAGTGTAAACTCATAAGTAGTTATTTTACCCTCTACCTGCCCCCTACATAGACAAATATTCAAGCACATATACAAATTATTCAACACATTTTTGTGGGGAGGATGAAAAACCCCGAGAAAGACTAGCTACTCTATCACCCTAGCTCTGTACATACACATGTCAATCAAATAAGTGAATTTATTAATGCATGGATTATCTTTCCTCTTAAGACAGTGGGAATAGGAACAATTCTGGGCTGTGTACTCAGAAGAAAGCACAAAGTTAACAGTCAAGAATGTAGTTGTATAATGAGATGGTTTTGAAGGAGTAGAAAAAGAAAAGATACCTCTTAAAAATACTGAAGACATATGAAGCTAAAATTTAGGGGAACCACATTTTACACACAAGTCAGCTATTAGGTCTTGCTCATTTTTATTTAAGAAAACCCATTGTAATTTTCACGACATGAACAAGTTCTGTGATGAATGCTTTCAAAACATTTGTTTAATGTCACTATTTCCTACCACATAAATGTTACTATTTGCCACCTAAGAACATCTTTAGATAATGCTTTGAGTGAGTAATATTGATATCTTATGTGTTCAGAATTTCTTTCAGTTGTCTGTACACTTTATGAAGAAAATCAATGTGGAGGATTAACTGGATTCAGTAAAGACGTATCAGACGCATCAGAACATTCCCTCTTACTATAGACCCTTGAGTTGCTGATACTGAAATAGAGTGAAAGGGGAGGAATTTGACCAACAAGGCTTGGAAAAGGCATGGACTCTCTGGTGGGTTATGAAGTTGGCCTCTAAACCACACTCAGAAGCAAGCATGAACATGTTTTCTGGAGATGATCAGAAATATTTTTGCATCATTCCATTCCTTGTTTAGATGATACAGGTTGGAACACAGAGCTTCAAATGCTCTTGGATGTTGTTCTTCTCATTTTACTAAGTCAGACACTTCCTCGTCATCTTCATGATCTCGTTTTAAAGGTTATTTTGAAGGAATGATTGTCTTGTAACATCTGGTTTCCGCAGAAATATTTAGGTTTCCTTTTTCAAGTATGAAGGACAAGTTTCAAAGGGGCTCAGAGAACAAATCTATCCTTATTCAGACAGCAGCATTATAGGACTCCACATCCTCTTAACACATTGTAAAATACTGCCATTTGTGTGGAGCTCTAGGCAGTAAAATGGTTTCAAGGGCCATTTCACTTGTGTGTTTTTATTAGACCAATTAGCCATCTCTTGTCCCACAAAATCAGTGGCTTCCAGAGTGAGAAATACCAATTCTGCCTACAGTGATAAGATGCAGAGTGATAGAATTGAAAAGATTGCATCCCAAAGATCATTGGCCCATCCCATTCCCTCTTATTAAAGCATCATTGCCTGCAACCAAGGCCTTCCAAACAAAGACCATGGAAGAGATACTATCCTTTAATAGCTTGTGCAATGGTCAATCCAATACATTTCCAAGGCTGCTACCACTTACAGTCTTAGAGACGGGAAGCAGTGTGCTTTCCTGTCTTACATCTGACACAGCTCATCTCACACACCTGTTACCACATTTCCTTGTGAGTCATCTAAGCATGAGATGATGTACCTTCGCTCTGGCATCAGGTTACTTGGAAGAAGTGAGGTGGTATAAGACTGTGCAAATGATCACTTGTAGAATTGTTGCTACTGATGATTTTATTGAACAAGAAATAAGAAAAGGGAAGATATTGTTTTTTTAAAAATTTATGACAGATTGGATGAGTGTTTTGTTGTGGCTATTCCGTTTGTCCAGGTAATATAATGTAAGGATGCTCTACGCTATCACCATGAAAAAGATACACAAACTTAACAGTAGTAGGGATTAAATTACTTAATTCTCTTATACACCATTAACAGTTTGTCCCAATCGAGACTCTCCTTTAATTTAACAAGCATATTAATTTAGAATAATGAAAGATATGTGAGAAAATCCCTTTCTTAAAGCTAGTTCTATCCAAAGATGGAGTGAAATTTCAAAAGAAAAAGTTTGTTTATTCTATAAGCAGAAATGTCTATGGATGAGCTAATGCTTATTTCTGAGCAATATTATTGAGAAATGTTGGTATCCGTAGCAGTTAAGCAAGGGTGCTGAATGTAACTCACTTCATTTATGAGATTATTATGTTGCTCACAAGGAGACAGAGAGAGCACAGTTCAACTCTGGAGAGCCATCTGCCCCATTTCTTCCACTGGAAGGGCCGTCCACACCATGCTGGGACACAAGAGGGTAGTCAGCACTTCTATTTTGTGTTAGAGACGGGGAATCCTGATGAGTAGGATCTCTTCCTTCCTCCTCACTGAGGAGTATTTTTCAGGACTGTCTCAAGAACAGAGACAGAGAAGTCAAGAGGCACTATTCATCACACCTCCAACGACTTCCCAAACCATCCCTCTGTGGATAAAGAACATGGAATGGATTTCTTCCCCCTGTGACCATGTAAACACTTGGATTTCTCAGTTTCCTTATGATGTATCTAGAACCCATTGACTCTCATGACTGACTAATTCTAGGGCTACTATTTCAATTTCAAGGCCAACATCTCTAGCCATGAACAAAATATTACACAACTTCCTGGTGCATTCGTGCACATGAAATTGCTCTGGTTTTCCAAAAACCCTTGCAAGTGCCTCCTCTCATATCCATTTGCTAGGTGACAAGAGTGAGATATAGAAAGTCTAGTAGATATGTCCCAAGCTTCATAGCTAATAAGTGTTGAAGCTAAGGTTCAAACAGGAGGTCATGTTCTGGTTTACTCCATACACACAACTGAAGTATAGAAAGGTAACTGTGGTCAGATAATGACAGAGCATAGATAATACAAAGAATGTCTGGTCTTGGAAAGCAGATGCATACAACAAACCTAACCTAGCCATGTACCCAAGTGTTCAGACCTTCACAAATCAAAATGAAATTCAGTGAGTCAGTCTTCAAACTCCAACATCCTGAGCCAATTAGGAATTTTCCTTTCACAAGCCTTCTCCCCTTGTATTTAAAAGTCACAATGCATTCCGTTCTGAAACCCAGTATTAGAGGTTTGATTGACACCCATGGCACAGATTTTTCTTTTTGTGGCTGTGCAAGGAAACTGAAATTCACACATGAAAATAATAGAACATTTTAGCATTGCAAACCTTATATGTCCCCATTTGGCAGAAAAGAGAAGTGATCTTCAAAGAAATTAGCTTTGTTCATAGAGCAACACTGATGGGGCTGGAGGCAAAGTAAGTCTCCTTACTTGATTCCTCCAGCTCACTATTCAAGCAAAATGACCAGCACAAAACTTCCCACAACTTTAGTTGGGACCAATGACAAATGTGCAACTGTTTAAGTGTCCTCAGTAAGAAACTTCCAGGAAATCAGACACAGGGACAGTTTGCTAGCTAAAGGGAAAAATATTCCCCCAGTGAGAAAAGGCCAAGGAAATCTAGATAAGAGTGAAAGCTCAGAATTATGTACTGTAGCTTTTAGGCAGAGGGTGTTTGTAACCTAGAATGCCCTTCCCAGGCTTGAAGACAGAAAACCTGCTTCCCTGGGATAGCAGGAGTGGTCACCTGTAGTAATCAGCAGACGATTAGAGTATTTGTAAGGTATGTTACAGAAAGGAGTGTAGACTTAGGAGGGTGATAGTCTACCATAACTCCAAGAGGCTGGCATGCTGGTGATAATGCTGGGAATAATGGCACTGATGAAGAAAATGAAGGATTAAATACACTAAGTAGTGTGGATGATTTTCTTTTAAATCCCAATGTCGAATCTACACAATCAAATTGGTCATCAGTCAACCAATAAAAATTAAATTGTGTGTAAGGAAATATAAGGAAGTCAGACGTTGATCTACCTTTGAATTATGTTTTATAACTAACTCATTTTGGCCTGTGTGTGTCACTATGATTTCCCCTGACCCTGGGCAGCGCTATTGGTAATTATTAAAAACGTTGATTTTTCTGAAGTTTTATCAGGGTTAGGGTAGCTTATTGAGACTGTTAAGGGTTACTGGATCCCCTCCAGATACCCAGCCAATGTCAGCAGCTGAACAGAAGCCTCAGTGCTTGAGAATGCAAAAGGCATTTCTCTGCAAAAGCGATGGACATGCATTCTCAGAGCAACATCGAGCCTCTCCCAGGTTGCTCACCAGTTACTGGTCATTCCCAAAACCTTCGCCATGACTCTAAGCAGTAAGTTCAAGTCTACAACCTAGACCACACCCAGAAGTCAATGACAGTTTCAAAATCCTGTCCAATAAAATAGACTGATGTTGTCATTTCATTGACCTGACTTAAACCTTATTATTATTATTGTGGGCAAAGAGCCAAGAGGTTGTGAGAGAGACATTGACCAGCTACCTGGGCAAAGTGATACTAAAATTTAAACCAAGGATTACAAAGTTGTAGTGCCAGATTTAGTTTTGTGCATCCTCATTCATCCCAAAATAAGAATCTGCATTCTGTGTGATCCATAGGAATTCACTAAACTTTTATGGCAGTAAGGAAAAATGAGGGACTTGGCTAAACCTTATTCCAATATCTTCCACAGTTTTTAAGCTATCTGTCCCTATTTCTAAAATATTATTACACAGTTTAGTGACTCTACAAAAGTTCAGGAAATGAGGAAGGATTGGGGTGAATACAAATCTCCAACATTTGGTGAGCTTTTAAAGCCAACAATGAAATTACTGAGTTACTCCCACTCTCCAGGGCTTCCTATAATGGACAACAGATGGCGTCAGTACACGAGCCAATGAGCCTTGATTTGTCTTCAGTGAAGCAGGAGGCTACACCACTGGAGGTCTTGTCATATGCTTTAAACTCTACAGTGTGAATTTATTCTCAATGGTTCTTATTTAAAAGGAAATTGAAAGATTCTCTGGTAACACATTTGTCTATGTCCCTTCATCTAACAACTACTAGAACACTGTCCCTACACGGGAGTTTGATCTGCAGTGTAGATGGCAAGGGCTTTTCTGTTCTGTTAAGTGAGGCAGGAGATGGATGAGCTCATGAACCCTTGCAGGCCCTTTACTGGGGAAGGAGTATATCAATTCCTGGGTTTTCAGAGGAAAATTGGTGGGAGGGATGGAGATGTTTCCCTGTGAAGATTTCAGAAAATATAGCTTCCTACCAAACATTTTCAAGAAGATATTGCATCACTTGTTGCTGTTTCCCCTTAACCTCAAACTGATGGAACTTACTCATGCAAAACCTTAACTCTGCTACAAAGTAATTGATTCAACTCTTTTTTAATTACAGTATTCTCAAATGAGAGATGAAGTATTCAAGTCAAACTTGGTCTGTGCATTTATCGTTCTTCTGTTTATCACTGCGATTCAAAGTTTGCTTCCTTCTTCAAGGTAAGTAGGAAAGGCTATGACATCATCTGAAATGGCTCTGTGGGCTGGCGGGCTCTCACCTAGAGCCATCCAGCTGACCTGTTCCAGGCTTCAGAGTTTAACATGACTGGGTCCAGGAACTAAAACTAAGTGCTCAACAATTCTGGGTCAATTCTGACTGACTTACTATGCATAATATTCTCTTTACTCTGCCTAGGCAAAGAAAAATCTTTCCTAATATTAATAAAATATTAGCACAAACTGGGATAGTCTGCATCCCTGCTGGATATTGCATCCATGAGTGCAGAAAGCCATTTGCATTATAAGAGGCTTGATCATTTGTCTGTTTGCCCACGTGAGTCATCGATAGTCATATCATCACTCCTAGATCAGAAAATTTGAAAGTTGGCACTACAAACACTTAGACATTGGCCAATCACTTACATACACTTTACATAATAACTCAAAAAATCTCCATGACAGCCTCACTGGGTAGCTACTATCAATGTTGTCTTTATAAAGAGAAGAGACTTAGGACCCGAGTGCTGAAATAGATTTCCCAATTGATGTATTACAGCCTTAATTTAAGCACGGCAGATCTAGTTCCAGAGCAAGGATTCCTAAGAAAATCAAGAGCAGGAACTGTACAAGACAACCTTGTGATGGTGATCCTATTTGCCTACTTGATTGGTTTGGGAGACACCTAGGAAATTGGGAAAGCACATTTCTAGGTGTGTCTGTGATGGAGTTTCCTGAGGTGACTGTCATGTGGGTTGGTAGACTGAATAGAGAAGACCTGATCTGAATGTAAGAAGCACCATCCAGTAGATAGGCTGGGACCCACATTAAATGAAAAGCAGGAAGAGTCAGCTCATATTACCATATGTTTGATTCTTGTCAAGTGGTGTGTTTGTTACTGCTGCTACAGACATCAGGCCCCGTATTCTCTAATCTTGGCGCCTGAACTTGAACTTTTCAGGGTGTCTCAGGCTAACCTCTGTCTAGGACTGCATCGTTGATTTGTATTGTTCTGAGAAGTTCATTGACTGAGCAGCTAATGGTTCCCCTGGTTTTCCATGCCATAGACAGCCACTATGTCTCAGACTGTAAGCCAGTCTAATACATCTCCTATTACAATCATATGTTCTGTTCTTCTGGAGATACCTGATGAATAAACAAGACTGGAACAATTTGTTCTATTAAAAAACAAAAAACCTCAAGCATTGTTAGTCATATTAGAAGGCATCAATTGTCACTGAAAGAGCTACCATTGTAGTAAGATGGTGGAGTTTTGGCCTTAGAATGAGTAACTATTACAACATTCAATAAAAGCCTAGAAAATGCATTGAGTTTCATAAGTTCACAATGTATTTTAAAGACAGAAACAGATAAAAAGTTAGAAACATTTTCCGTCTCTTCTATATGAACTAACCACAAGATGGTTAAATAATCAAAGAGAAGAAACATCATACAAAATATTCCAGCATAATGATGATGATGATGATGATGATGATGATGATAGAACTAAGGTAGCATTATTTTCCAACCCCTAGCGAGCTAAAGGGTATAGGCACTGAACATCAAAGAGTTCATCAAACAGGAGATACAACCACATCTTTTGGTGAAAAGACCTGGGAAAGAACAGGAAAGGAAGCCAGGCTTGATATCCTGACTCCTCAGATTGGAGAAAAGACCTAGAACCTTTCTTGGCAGCTGGATGGAAGGGAGTCCCTGATCTTGGCTTCCAAATGCAGCTCATAACTTCTCTATAGCCACCATTCCCGCCTCACTCTTAGTGACCAGGAAAACATGACCAAGCTGAACTCTGACCAGGCAGTCTCCGTATTACGGCAACTGAATGGCACATTCACCCTCGGGACAGCAAAGCTCCCTGTAGTGTGTGCTTGTTTCCCTCCAACAGATCCTGCTACTGATTGGTGCTTTGCAATGACACAGAGTGGGTGCCAATCCTTTGTACTTCCGTAATGGATATTTTAAGGAAATCATCTTTACTCATATGGCCACAGCTAATTTCCTGCCCTTGAAGAGGAAAATTAACAGACCCTGGCAAATGCAGACAGTGCTAGCACAGTTCTTTGCTTTAGTGAGGCATGTTCATAGACGTTCCTTTCCCAGAAGGGTAAACTCAAGAAAGACTAGAAAATACCTTTAAAATACTTTTGAGAATATAGAAACTATGCATCTATATCTGCATTATATCTGCATGTGTACTATAATTAGACAGAGAGGAAGGAAGGGAGGGAGAGAAGGAGGGAGGGAAGGAAGGAAGGAAGGAAGGAAGGAAGGAAGGAAGGAAGGAAAGAAAGAAGGAAGGAAGAGAGGAAAGAAAGAAGGAAGCAAAACAGAGCTAGCGAGGTAACTAGATCCTTGGAGATTCCTGAGAAAGAGAGGGAGGGCAGAAAGAATAGAAGGAAACACTGAACTGACCATTTTCAGTGCAACTTGCAAACAGTATTGTATTGCATATTTAACTTCCATGACACTTACATTTGTCTATGGAATGGATATTATGAAGGGCTAGAGAGACCGCTTAATGAGGTAAACACAGTCTGCTTTAGCAGAGGACTCAAGGTTGACTCCCAGCACCTACATCGGACAACTCACAACCACCTTTGACTCCAGCTCTTAGGTATTTAAAACTCTCTTCTGAACTCCAAGGATACCTGCACCCACGTGCACATACCTACACACCAACACACACACACACACACACACACACACACACACACACACACACACACACACACACACACAATTAAAAGCAAAATAGGTATTTTAAGGATATTTCCAAGAATTGGAATAAACATGTTCTCTTCTCAGGACTGCCGCAAGTAAATCAACCATGTCCATTTGGGGCAATTCTGGCTCCTTCCTTACCCAAGCCACATGCTATGTGTTTGTTGAAAGAGCCAAAATACCAACCTCTCAGAGTTGCTCCAGGATCAAACATGAGATTGCACTCACAGGCTATTTGCAGATTCTGAAGATTTCTACAAATGGCATTTTGGGTGTGATCTGAGGTTCTGAATCCTGTTTTAGGCTGATCACACCTCTCCACTGATCTCTGCCTCTCTGGCAAATGTCACATGTACTACCAACCTGATCTGTATTTTAAACACAGATTTCAGAGAGTAATTAGAAGTTTATGTGTAGAGAGGATAGAATGGTTTGAAAATCCCTTGTCATTCTTTTGGAGACGCAACTTCAGAAATGAATGGTTTCCTTGGCTCTCCTGCACAGCAACTGTGCAAAAGCAATATCAGAACCCATGGATGCCTGGATGGCTCTATAATTAGATAAAACCTGAAATCTGATGCTATAATGTTTGTCTGCAGAAATAAATGAACACTGAGGGGCTGCAGAACAAAAACACCTTTCAGAGGAACTTTACACATAGCACCAGCACCCAGCTGAGAAAGCACATCTTACAGTCAATACTCTTCTCACAGATGTCTAAATACATTTAATATCCTGAACTTCACCATCCAGAGAAAGGGATTATTTTATTTTATTTGAATAGACTAAATAGTTACTCTTTTTAACCTCAGAGAGTTTTTTAAAATATAAGGCTAAAATTTCCAGTTTTGTAAGGTTTTTGATACCCAGAGGAATTAGTTAACTTCTCTGAAGCTGGGAGCTATAGGGTCTTTATGGAACTACAGGTTCAAACATAGGGGGCTTCTGTCTTGTCTCTAAGCTATTATGCTCACCTTTCCATAATTTCCCATGTCCCAGTAAATTTCATAGAATGTCAGTTAGTTAGGAGCACCGCACCTTTAGGTGGTTTTCTGTGAAGACCCTGACCTATCATCTTCAGTGTCCCCTCATGACCTCCTGCTCCCTGAAAACATTACATGAAAGCCCAATAGTGACACGTACCACAAAGCACTGGTTTTATAGATTTCCAAACAAAAGACTGTGTTAACCTGTGGCAACAGCTGGGATAGAGTACCTGCCTGAGAATTGTCTTCAAACTCCAGTGTGAGACCTTTGTTCTCGTGTTCAGAAACACCAGTATAAGGCACGACCACCAGTGTGACAGGGGAGCAGCAGCCCCTTGTCTGGGGAGAAATAAAAAACTGGCCTGCTTGGGGCCATGGATGGGAGCCCTTTTTCCAATACAAGCTGTTGAGGATACCAAGGGCACTCACTCTCTGCACAGAAAGCCCAAGTCAATAACTCTTCACTGAACACCTGCACACTCATCTGTGCCTCTTGGGTGATGGAAGAACCTGAAGCAACGCTGAATCACACTGGAAGAACAGGACATGCCCCACTAAATTCTTCCCGGAAGCGGAAGTATAGGCTGGCAACGTCCAGCTCAGGACTATACAGCCCAGACTACAAAGTCAAGATCCATCCTTTTGGTCCCCGTATATACCCTGAAGTGGTAGCCACTTTAGCCTTTGCAGATCTCCTGGGCATCTTTCAAACTTGCTCTACCCAGTTTCCTTGGACACGGCCATGTTTAATCTCAATGGCTGCCTCACACCGCAGAGACACACCCGCTGAGCGATTGACTTCATCTCTTGTGGCTCTGCCTGACAAAGTGACGCACCTGTGTTCTTCATATGGCTTTCCTGAGTGCCAGTGAGTAACACAGCCTTCCCAGGGGGTGTTTCTTCACCCCATTGGTGGGGGGAGTTCCGTTGCACAAGCCTACTCCTCCTATCTAGAATCCCCACAGAAATTCCTTGTGAAGGTGATCCGTAAAACCTAAAATGTCATTTCTGAAATCCAAAAAATAATAGCTAAGGCTGTGGGACTATCATTTTCTAGCCTTCCCATTACTTAATCATGTAAAAGTGTAACAGTCTAGGGGACAAAAATTAATAATATTGTGCAGAGATTTTGGATTCCCCATCTTTGGTGATCAGGATATTGAAATATCCGACCAAAGAAAGTGGAATTGCCCCAGGAATCTTATACTGGAAGAGCGACAGCATAGAACCTGGACCTCAGAGGAAGCCTCCAGACTACCTTACTGGTGAGAGAATGCTGGCCAGCTTGGGTATACTGAACTCTGACCCTCACTTAAATCTCAGTCTTACTTCAAGACTCTGAACCCAGGCTTGGGCGAGGAGCAAGAATTGCCAGATCTCTTCCCAATGCAGCCACGTCGAATAAACATTATTTTCCTGCCTTTCATTGTTAATGTAACTGTTTTGACTGGCTTATGGAGAAAGGGTAGCTTGTTAGAACATGGCATATGACCCCAAGTCCAGGAACAAAAGAAGTGGACATCCTAAGTACTAAGCATACTTCCTCTTAGTACATTTCTTTCTTTTCCTCACGACCCCCCCCCCAACAACTCCCAGATACCATGAGTGGTGCCAGTGTAACTGAGCACATTTCTTCAAGTCCTTTGAGTCTTCTTTTTCTCAAGACACAAGCTTCTGTACAGATTCATCTTCAACCTTATGACTGTCTGATGTGAGCCCTCTGCTCAGACAACTTTCTCATGGCCACATCTTCAACCATTTCCCCTTCACTCCAAGCCCAGAAGTCCACGCTGTCCCCGTAACTGTCCCTACACTACCCAATTGTGCCCAACATATTTTCAAACAAATGTCAGCTACTTAACTTTCCCCTAATCACTTCATTTGCTAAGTATACCCAGTTAAGATGATAAAAGTCATTACTAACATCCTTTTTTCCAAGAACGCCCCATACATACACCCACACAGCACTAACTAGATTGCCCGCACAGCTTTCTCTGAACCTTAGTTTCCTGTATTCTTCCACAGCCGTGTCCTGCCTCAATTATCCAAAACTTCTAAACAATTCTTCAGTTGTCTTTCAAATATCTGACTATGACCTTCCCTGGTTTGAAATCTTAGTGTGTAGGAGAAAGCTCTGCGACACACTGCGACTTCTGTCTGACTTCATAGCTTTACAACTTGAGTTGTGTGCTGTCTGGTTGTGTGTCAACTTGACACAGGCTAGACCCAGTTGAGAGATGGGAACCACACTTGAGAAAATGCCTCCAAAATATCTGGCTGTAGGCAAGCCTGTAAGGTGTTTTCTTAATTAGTGATTGATGGGCAAGGGCCCAGCCCACTGTGCTGGTGCCATCCCTGGGCTGGTAGTCCTAGGTTCTATAAGAAGCAGGCTGAGCAAGCAATGGAAGGCATAGCAGTCAGCAACACCCCTCCATGGCCTCTACATCAGCTCCTGCCTCCAGAATCCTGCTCTGTTTGAGTTCCTGCCCTGATATCCTTCAATGATGGAAGTGTAAGCCAAATAAAGCTTTTCCTCCCCAACTTGCCTTTGGTCATGGTGTTTCATCACAGCAACAGTAGCCTTAACTAGACAGGTCATTAGCAAACTCCAAACACACTGGCGACGATTGTTCTTCTGCTGCCTTTATTATGTTTTCCCTTGTCTCTACATTACAAAAAAAAAAAAATCCCTCCATTCTGTAAGGTCGACCCCAAATGTCATCTCCTTCTTGGAGCCTCCTGGATTCCCTTTCTTGCTTTCCAAAAATGATAGCTCTTCATGACTTTTTATGGACTACTGCATACCATATTGTTTTGTCATTTGTATACCCGAATTCTCCTCTAGGTCATGATCCCCTAGATGATATGGTTTTAGTTCCGGTATCTTGATTGCTTACTCTTTGCATGAGAAGAAAGCTTATTTAACAAATTAATGACATTATAAACCATGGAAGCAAAAATAATTACAGGAACCATGAGCATATCATTCTCCAGAGGGATCAGGAGTAGAGTGATACAGCATTTAGGAGTTTAAATTCCAGCATTAACACTCATCAACTGCATTACTCGTGAGAAAACTACCTTCCTGTGAGCTTTAAACCCTCATCCAGAGGGGGGAAATGTCTCTTGGTTTCTTTTGAGGAATGGAAACTAGATATCATAGTCTGGCACATAGACCCCATAGTCTGGCACATAGAGCTCAATCATTCAGACAGAAGGAGGGTATGGGAGTGGTCGTAAATGGAGTTGTATAAAGTGCTAGCATATGGAGAATCTTAAAGCAGATAATTTCTGTAGAAGGCAGAAACTCTCTGGCTTCTTCTACAAAGGTGTAATGAGAGGTTCTTTGTCCCAGCTGGTCTCACTGCCCTTCAGCCCCAAATGAACACACAGATGCTATAGTAGTTATAAAACTGTTGGCCAATGACTAGGGCTTCTTATTGGCTAGCTCTGTTTTAATTATTCACCCATTTCTATTAATCTAAGAATTTCCATGTGGACTTATCTTACCTGAGAAGAGTCTGGACCTGTTACTCCTTTGATGACCTAAATGGTGACTGTTTCTGGTGGACTTTCTCTGCCTACCTTTCCCAGAGTCCTCCTCTCTCCTAGTTCCCACCTATCTTCCTGCCTTATTGGCCAACAGTGTTTTATTCATCAACCAATAAGAGAAACATATATATAGAACAACCCATCACAAAAGCACCCTTCAGTAACTTGCAACAGTTTGCTGGATGAGAAACAAGAAAACAAGAGATGCCAGGGTAGGACACAAGCAGCCACAGAACGGAGGAAAAGGGATCAAATCCCAAGGAGAGGAGTAAACATGCTTGGTGATGAATTGGTTAAGGAAAGTCCTACATTGATGGAGATTTGCAATAGACATGGGTTTTCATGGGACTAAGATCTCATGAGATCTTGATGCTTTGCTCTAAACTACACCCCTTACCTACAGATCCAATGGTATGAAATATACTCCACAAAACCACAGTAATCATTAACCCAACTGAATACTGAGTTGATTATGAGTAGGAGAGTGGATGGAGAAAGAAAGAGTCATAAAATCTTCCATGAAAGGGAAAAGTATGTGATGGGCTTCTTCCACAGCCAGAGTAAATGACCTTGATGAAAGGCTGCAGACTAGTGGTGTAGTGTCTTAGCAGCAGATGCCCTATAAAAGGGGCTGAGGCTCAGTGGTTAACGTAACAGTCATTCAGGTGTGACTGAGGGCTTTAGTTCCGATCCCCTGACAACTGCCAGGTGGGAGTGGCAGGACACTGTAGTTCTAGCACCCAGGAAGCAGAAGTAGAGGCTTGGCATTGCCAGAGCAACGTGGTTACCAAGAGTTGGTGAATAGGCAAGGTATGGATCCTAGTGAGAGATTGTTCAAGGTATGGGTAGAAAGTTCTCAAGGAAGACATCTGGCGCCAGCCTCTGCCCTCCACAAGTATATGTGTCCATGTACAAACACATACCACATGTTTGCACCTACATACATGTGGACGTGTATACAAAGTTCATGCACACTTATTCATGCCCCCCCAAAAAAAGGAGAGAGAGAGAAGTGAAAGCCAGGGGGAGAAGGGGGAGGTAAAACAAATCAAGCCAACTATCACATACTCCTTGCAGAGGAACTGCATACATGGTGGGAAAGGAGGAACATGAATAAGGCTGCTAGGGCTGTTTGGAGGGACGAGGTGACCTGTGCCCACGTGACCCGCCTTCTGTGTCTCCTGCAGGCTGGTGCCAATGACCATCCAGTTCTCCATTCTCATCATGATGCACTCTGCGCTGGTCCTCGTCACCACGGCAGAGGACTATAAGTGTCTGCCCCTTGTCCTCCGCAAAACCTGCTGTTGGATTAATGAAACCTACCTGGCCCGGAACGTCATCATCTTTGCCTCCATCTTGATTAATTTCCTGGGAGCCGTCCTCAACATCGTAAGCATCCTCCAAGCCCCTCAGCCCCTGCGGTATCTAGCGTAGAGTCAGGAATTGAGAGCTTATGGAACCAGCAGCTTCCTGCATGCGCCAGTTCAGCCCCCAAGCTCGGGGATGGAAGACAAAATAATGGCCCCTGTCAGAACTGTGTATTTTACTGTGGGAAAGTTATCTTTAGCCCACCACGAGAGCTTAGCTGCCCCCTGTACTGTCGGTGGCCAAAAAATAAAAGTTGGGATTCATTTAATCAGTGTCAGAACGTACCTGCTATGTGCCATGCACCGAAGGAAGGCCATCACATATTTCTCGTATTTAGTCCCCTCGTAAATCCTGTGAGGTAAGTCTCGTTTATCCCCACTTTATGGCTGAGGCACCTGAGGCTCAGAGATATGAAATAACTTACCAATAAGGTCTGTCTGACTCCATGACCCACGCTCATCCTCCTAATATGCCAAAATGCATCTCTGGGAGGAGGGCAGGATGGGGAAATAAAAACTAAATAGCTGACACTTATTGTAACAGATGGGTATCATTGTCCACATTTGATGGATGGGGAAACTTGACTTCAGAAAGGTTGAGTACCTTGTCTATGACTTGCTCAGGGCTCGTATTTGATGCGGCACATAGAGTACAATTGCCATGCTATTCCTGGATGTTTTTAATTTGATGATTCATATTTCACTGGTTTTGTTTTCTCTGTATAGCCAGACCATGAGAACAACGGGATATATATATATATATATATATATATATTAGGCTAGATTTCAAGGGCGTTTGATCTAACTCTGGTCTTAACCTTGGCGTGTGGAGTCAGTCTATGTTAGTCATCATCTTGTGGATAATAGTATCATTGTGCCATTTGGGCCATGAGATAATGTCCCTGACCCAAGCTATAGACTCTCCCTGCTGTTTGGCATCTGACTTAGAGGCTTAGACTGCCTCTCGTTCACTGTCTAAACTCTGTAGTTGACCTCGTTGTAAAGGGCTCGAAGAAACAAATAAAGAGAAAACCATCATCTCATGATGTGGTCATCCAGTGAATGTTGCATAGAGCATATGTCGGAGTTGCTGGCCCACATGGCGTGAAATGGTAGCTAGGATCTCCATTCTTGATGAGGTAGATTTTCTGGGGTGCAGGATTTGGGAAAGCCTCCAAAGGTTCTAGGTTGAGGTCACTGCATCACTGATATGGTAGGAAGCTAGGAGGCTTTGGAGTCAGATAGACCTGCGTTCGATTCTCAGCTTTATCCGTCACCAGCGTGGTGGCCCTGGACAAGTTACTTTACCTCTCAGAGTTTCATATTTCTCGGTTATAAACTGGGGATAAAAACAGCAGCTACCTCGCAAGGCGATTGTGGGGCTTTTTTAAGCTAAGTGTCTGGCACAGAGGAGGTTTTCAGCCAATGGACGTGACCCTGGAATGCCAAAAAGCCTTCAGCAGTAACATCTGTCTGAGGAGATGCCCCTCACCCCAATGTTAAGAGTTAAGAGTCTTTCTAGAAAATGTGCCCTTCAGATCTCTTAAATTCTCCCAGCTTTGTATCTGGGACAGGCTGCGAATTCACCTCAGACCTCTCTCCCCATTCTCCAGCTCTCTTCTGTGTCCTACAAACATACTCCAGTGTCCCAGAGTGACAGGACAAACAGAAACATCTTAACCCAGTTTCGTGACTGGCTTGCAAAAGCCTTTTTCTGAGCCAGTGCTTATTTTTTAAATAAAAGAGGTGACAGAACCCAGCACCTCCCTCCTGGCAGGCAAGCCCCTCTAGGCTCTCCTACCCCTGGCTTTGGCTGAAAGCCAGCAGCGTCTAGCACACTATTCCACTCCCAACACTCACACTGACTGTTGTTCCTGTGTCTTTTTGTTTTTTGTTGTTGTTCTTTTATTTTTTTTTTAATCCGCAGCTGTGGTGTGATTTTGACAAGTCGATACCCTTGAAGAACCTGACTTTCAATTCCTCAGCTGTGTTTACAGATATCTGCTCCTACCCAGAGGTATTTATTTGCAAGCTCCCAATGGTGAGAGGTGGACATAAACATCTCCACCAGCACAGGGGCACAGGACTGGCCAGAGGGTCTTAGAGACAGCTCCAGAAACCATGTACTTTCTGCCTGTTCCTCTTCCTTCCTTCCTTCTTGTTCCCTTTGCATCTCTCTCTTTCTCCATTCCCTGTTTCTCCATCGTCTTCCCTGCTCTCTCCTCTGCATCTTTCCCTTAACCACCCTTCTCTGCTTCTCCCCGCATTCTTCTTCCTTTATTTCTCTTCCACCTTCCCCACTATTTACCGGTCTATTTCTTTTGTCTCTTTTTTTCCTCATCATTTCATCCAAGCTCACCTATAAAACTCTTTAGGGGAACGTGTCCAGATCTCTGTGGCCAAGTAAAGGTAATGCTCCAGCAGTGTTAAAGGGGAGGAAGGGAAGGAAGAAAGGAAGAATCGGAGGAAGGAACAAAGGAAGGAATGAAGGGAGGAAGGGAATAAAGAAAATAGAAAAAAAGAAAGGCAGAAAACTATAGCTAAAGCTTCAGTCAAAGGAGTAAGGGAGAGTTTCCCGAGAACCAGTGTCTGAAGATATCCCTTCATGATGCCTGTCATCCTCATGCATGTTTATCCCTCTCTTGACCATGTGTCAATCCACGGGCCTTAGGGTCAGTCTACAGACTCTGGAAGTCTGAACCTGTGTATATTAGCGTAGAAATTCTAGGCCAGGAAAGATAACAGCTGGTAGCTCTGGAAGACCCCAACTAATCCCGTAGTATGGCGAGCAGGTATAGAATTGTTCCTCTGCGAGGTGGCAGACTCAGAGAGCTCTCCAGTGTATGAGAAGAGAAGAGTCTCGAGGTAAACTCTCTGGGTCTGAGAATTGGACTAAGAACCGTTGCACCCTCCATGCACACCTATGAAAGAGAGGCTCCTACTGCCACCGCCGTCTAATAATAAAGCCCCTGTTCAAGAGTAGCCTGCTTAGGCATGTTCCCACATTGCTGCTTTGCTTTCTTTCTCGATCCTTTCTGTCCTTTCTTTCTCTTTTAACTCCGCAACAATGGCTTGGTACTGGCACTTGTGCTGTAGATTCCGTATTCTTTATCCTAGTCCTAGAAGGAGAGACCTGGGGTGTGCAAGGATGGATGGGAAAGACTGCACAGCCTGGTGCCTCCTCCGTGTACAAGATTCTATGGGACAGCAGCTTCCTAAGAACTTCTTGGTTTGGAGCCCGTAGGGAATACCTCAGTTTTGAGGGGGAGGAAGGGAAGCTAAGATCTGGATAATCAGAGCTAGTCTAAGCCGGATTTTGTTCCTTTCTCTTGTCTGTTTCCTCATCTATGAAATGGGAAATGAATAACTTGCTGTCTATTGACTTGGCAAATGCATAGCTCCTAGCAGGTGTCTGGCACGAAGCGGGTGTCAGTGGTGGCTAATCTGTGTCCCCTGTCACTCTAAGTCAACACTCTGTACATGGATACATATCGGAGGTTCACATTTCAGAACCATAGCATTCACTGGTTTTCTTTTTTTATTTTTGTTTGTTTTGATCTCTAAGGATGAGGTGGGCATGCTTTATAGCCACACAGCTTTGTCTTTGTGCCTCAGCTTCCATAACCATAAAATAAAGACAGTAGTAATACTCCCTGGGAAGTTATGGAAATTAAGTAAGTGTATACACAAAAAGAGCTTAGCGAGTACCGGGCACAGAAACAAGACCTATGTATTAAGATTCTGGTGTTACATTTTATTTCCTGTTGAAAGACCTTGTGTATACTACAAATATGAATAAGCATACTCAAAAGTATAAATGTGTTCCTAAATATACTCTAAAACAATAATACAATTTAGAAGTTCAAATAAGCACGAAGTGGAGATTTAGAGCCTTTCTGACGGATCACCTCACTCAGGAGTCAGCAAGCTACAGTCACAGAACTAATTCTTCAGCTGTAGCAACCACTTGACTTGACTTTGGGCTGCACATCTGCATTTCTTCCCAGGCTCCTAACTGCCAAACTAGAAGAAATTCGACATTCAGAAACTCTAAAGACTTAATCTAGGTCCTGGCACTCACGAGGGTTGTCCCCAAGCAAAACATGCCATTTCTCTGAGCCTTGGTTTCCTCTGCTTTACACATGATGTTTGCCCATCACCCTGTGAGAAACCACGCCTAGCTAAAAGCATGCCACCACATTGGATCATCTGCTATAAACACAAAACTGTTGTATGGTGCAATAAAGAAAGAAAGAAAGAAAGAAAGAAAGAAAGAAAGAAAGAAAGAAAGAAAGAAAGAAAGAAAGAAAGAAAGAAATAACTTGGCTCCAAATTGGAAACCTGTCACTTACTGGAAAAGAGTGACAATAAAGGAAGAAGCCATGTTTCACCTGAGGAAGAAAAAGACATGAGTTGGTACACTGAATTCAGATCCCATGTGTAAACCCAGTAGGGTTATAGTCTACTCATGATCCTCAGGAGTCTCAGTGGAAAAGCCTCATTTTAGAATCAAACCTCTTTACTTTGTTTCCTGTCTGCCCAAGAAGGTCACTGTTTGTAAGAGGGGCCAGGGGTTTGCTATGGTCAAGAAAAGCAGGTTTTCCAGTAGCAGTTTGGCTGTCTGTGTCCTGCATCCTGGAGTCAGGATTTTTGAGTCAATTCAATCATCAAGCTTTTCCAAGTCATGTTTTTAAGTCTATCCAATAGTCAAGCATTTCCTTTTGGGCACATCACACACACTGATGGCATCATCTTAATACATACCATTCTTTGTACCTTAATTTTCCAGACAGGACATGTTTCAAACCACTTCATCTTTATAAATTATTAAGAGTAGGAGATAAATACAATAATGTTACTGTAAAAGTAACCAAAGACTGATCTCTGGACAGAACGTACTGTCTATTTAACAATGTTAAGGAAAAAGAAGACATCCTTCTGTTGAATAACAGGCCAAGATCTCTATTGTCTACTAGGACAAATAGAAACAAACAAACATAACATGTGAAACGGCAGCTTTCAAGATACAGAACACCAAGCCATGCAGACAGTGATTCCCAAGAGGTAGGAAGTAAATGGAATGCTGGGATGCCGTGAGTTTTGTTCAGGCCATGCCTCCGGGAGATGGACCCAGCTGAAACACGGTGACTTCTTGCCTTGAGAACAGACAAACAAAAAGGGTCAGGAGAGAGCAAGGTGGCATAGAGGTTTCAGAACACACCACCATAGAGAAAAGAGTTGCACAGAGACTCAGACAGCTGTGGAGTGACCAGTCAGGACATGCAAATGAGAAACTAGTGATGGAAGAAAACCATCAGAATTAACCAGTATTTGCAACTCACATGGGCTGAGAAGAGTGTGTGACCCTCACTGACTGAGGAAAGCACATCACAGCCCACTGGATACTGGGCAGAGCAGGGGCTAAAGACTTCAGAAGGGCTGAGTGTCTGTTCCTAGATTACATTCTACTCTGATTCTTCCTTTTAAAACGTTGTATATGTAAATTCTTTTTTAAAAAAATGAAACTATTTTCCTGTGGTTTTATTATGTCTCAGAATGAATCTTGAAAATACTCACAGGCATTTAAAACCATCCAGGATTTAACAAAATGAAATCACTGTAGCTGGCATTCAGTCAATCATGACCGGACATTAAAAGGAAGGAGCTATGACAGGTGATGAAGGAGGGAATCAATGAATGGAAATTAGGCCACAACTGGCTGCTTATGTATAATTATCAAACAGGTAATGAAATGGTTATTATTATTTTATTTCATATGCTAGAAAGAACCTGAAAGATGTATGTAGAGTCCAAACTGAACGTTTAGAAGCAAAAACCTATTAAATGAAAACTATAATGGAAGGAAGTTTGTAATATTAGACAAAAAATAAAAGAGTAAAATTGGTGAACCCTGGATTATGGCATCTTCACCCCTTGAACTTTTGGGGAGAGCAGCTTCATCTTTTGCCTGCACACCCCTAATGCAGTGCTGGCTCCATGATGTGGACTTGATGATGAGCAAGTTGTGTGTGAATGAATCAATGTTTGGATATTGCTTCAAACCATAGTGACTTTTGGAAACTCAGCTTGATGTCTTCCGTCTTGCAGTGTGAGTGGAGGACGGCAAAGGTTTGGGCAGAACCCAGAGAGTTCAGCCTGTCTGACTTGAGTGTGCGAGTACTCAGCTCCTACCCCAGTTGTGATGGGGTAAAGTTCTTCTCATTCCTCTTACAGGAAGGAAATACTGTGTGTTGCCAAGGTAATTCCTGGTGTGCTATGATGGTGTCATAACACGAATATGGTGTCATCCAAGCTGGAGCACAGTAGGTCCTTAGTTAACATAGTAGGTCCCTAGTTGACAGCCATGCATGCTTTTGTGTCTGAGGAATTTGTTTCATGTTGACAGAACCCTTCACATTTTGTCAAGTCGTGCGAATCCAAGATCTTTAGGCTTAGAGGAACTTGACTTGTTCACAATTTACCAGGTTAGTGTGTCATCTGAGAAGATAAAGCCTTGAGTATCCATAAATCAAAAACACCTATTCCTTTGAACTGAAGAAAGAACAGTGTCTAGCTTTGAGTCTTATTGAATAACTTAGGGTATATAAAGCCATTTTAGGATGATTTGCATAGAATGTGTGCCCAACAAGTGTTTGATTGGAATCATTAAGTCTTCCCTCCCCCAGCTCACCCCTGAGATGATATACATCCCCGCTCAAGCTGGTCCCCATATTACCCTGAGTTCCTTTAACGTCAGACCTCATACTGCCAATCTTTGTGACTGTACAACTACCCACAGTTCATTCTCTGGCCTGAATTGCTTTCTTTTTCCTCGCATGTCAATCTACACTGCAACATCCAGACACTGTAAATGTCAAGTTATTTTATTATTGAGTCTCTTCTTTGTTTCCTGCATAGATTGTCTCATTCCTTTTATCTAAGAAAATTGTGGATTTTTTTTACCCCACCCTCACCCAAGGACAACTGTATTTTCTCCATACTTTATACTATGTATGGTTATACAATTTATGTATTAACAAACACTGTAATAGAATGATTTGATATAGTTTTAAACAGATTTTTTTAAACCACTATTTTCTAAGAAGGCTGATACTACAAATGTATCTGGTGAGTGGTTGTGCCTAATTGGTCTTGCACTAATGGGCAACAAAACGTAAAAGGAAGCCTAACTTTCACAATAACCTCCACAAAGGAGTGGCACACGGATTCTTTTAGAATGAAAAATAAAAACAATGTATACTACTCCAATACACAGAATTCGAATTCACAGACATTACAAGGGGAAAAACTAAGCTGATGTTGAAACTAGAAAGATGTTAAGTTTATAACGTCATTCATGACTCATGTCATTAAGAGATCGAGAAAACACTTGGAAATTCATTGTTTTACAGGCCTTGGGATGTAAGAACTCAATGCAAAACAACTAACTTCGTGGTGAATGCTAAAACAACAGTGGCATATATCACAAGAGGAAAGAATTCACCAAAGAGCTATACTGTAACTGTGTGCATATAAACTCTAATTACCGTGCTGTCTATGCACACAGTTACAATACAGAAAGCATTTTGGAACCCTTCTCTGCTGCCATTCAAATGTTCTTCTGAGAAGCCTGGCACAGAACCTTTTATCCTTTGGCCTCTTGGCTTCTCACCGTTGTCTTCTTTCTTCTCTTCGTCATCCACTCAGATCCCTCATTCATATTCTCATTATTCTTCTTCTGCAGCTTCTGTAGTCCCTTTTTATTTCCTAGTCTCACCTCCAGCCATTCATTCGAGCTAGAAAAAGGGCAGAGGGTATACTCCTGGTGTTGTATAGGACCTCGTTGTCTTTTATACTTCTTGTATTCAGCAATTTGGAAAGTCTCAACTTTAAAGCACAAGTTTGGCTAAACCATCCAAGTCAGTAAAAAAACAAACATGAGGCAGACATGGAAATGCCAATTTGGTAGAAATGTACTTTGGTAGTGATGTGACCAACCGTGACATTCCTCTCCCTGGGATAGCTATGGGAAGGACTTGCTAACATATTTATTGAGACCGTAAAAAACAGAAAACCACTAGTCCGCCATGAAAATAATATAACTCCAGATGCCTGGTGTCTCTTTAAGAATAGGCAGACAAGCAGGAAGACAGCATTTATTTATTCTCTTGGTCTGTGTTGCCAGCTCTCTCTTTGATTAGTTTCATGGGTCTTTTGTTTAGTCCTAGGAAATAATTCTCCTGACACCCTGTTGCATTTACCCTGGCATGTAGAACTATTTTAACTTCCCATTTGCTGTCTAACCCTCAAGACCCAAAATAAACTCACCTCACCTCTCCCTCTTTAGACCTCCTCTCTATGAAATACGCTTGCTGCTGCCTCGTTGTTCCTGTCACGGTTGGTCACATCACTACCATAGTACATTTCTACCAAATTGGCATTTCCATGTCTGCCTCATGTTTGTTTTTTACTGTAATCCCCTTTAGGCCCCAACCATTTCTTATTTCTTCCTTCAACATCCCATGCCTACCTATCACCTACCCTGATTGCAATGCTATTAACTAAATGAGTACATTTTTTTTTATTCAACTATTGTGCTCTCCAAATTTTTGCTCCAAGGGAACTGTCATTTCAATAGATTTTGGTATCATGCATGATTCATAATTTAATTGACACAACCAGGCACAAGTGTGTGCTGTGCTGATGGCAGCAATGAATGCAGGCCCCTTGGATCTAACTTCCTACCCTACAGCCTGTGTTGAAATGGAGCATCTGGGAAGTTTCTCTGATGGAGAAAAACTGCAGTCTGAACACTTTTGCATCTGGGCTCTTCACACACGGCTTCCTGCCCAAGGGTATCAAGATGAGCTGTAAATAAACCTTGCCCAAGAAAAAGCCTTAGAGGACAGCTAAAGACAGTTTATCTTTCCATTAGATACAAGGATTGGTAATGGGGTTTATTAGGAAAACAGACAAGGTAAAGGAAACAACAAGCAGAGGCCTTCAAGGGCAGTGACAATGCCTGATTATCTTCTGAGCCTGTCCCATGTGCAATATACAGGGGCTTTGTCCTCACTGAGAAGTCACCTGGGACTCCTGCATTTCTGAATCAATATTTGTGAAAAAGGTTGCATAAATGAGTTAGTGTCACTTCAGAAATTCATAGCATATCTTGAGTACGGAGATGTGTAAAACTTCTTACCTATCTCCTCATCCATGTAAAAGCTGCTCTCTGTATAATAGAAGAGAGAAGACAAAGTGTACACAAGAGAGCTATGGTTATCAAGGCCCACACTCCCACTAGAATCACACTTGTGTGAACTGACCATATCTAAACTACCAACTCACCTCTTTCTAGCTTCAAGATCATGAACAGTTTATTTAGCTCTACAGTTGTTGGTTTCTTAACCCATACATTTGGGAGCTGGGAGTCCCACCATGAACAGTGTCATTGAACACTTCAAGAGAAAAAGAAAAATCTATGTACAGATTTTGAGATCAAAATGAGACTTTGACAACATGAACTTCACTAATCGCAATCCGAACCAACACCCAGAATATGCCACGATAGTTCTGTAAAGAAAACAGGCCGAGGTGTTTCCCGTAGAACCCTGAAAGCTTTCTGCGTAGACGCTGGGAGACTGCTCCACTGTTCACGTTCTTGGGTGATTCCAAGTTTGCAATTAGAGCAGTGATGCTTGACACAGAGTGGGAGATGCCATGTTAGTCTCTGTGGGGTTCAATGTAGGATGGGGGGTGCTTCCCAGGGGAAAGGATACGTGACATGTGAATAGAAGTAAGGCATAGTCACCTGGATGAGATCTGAGTCACAGGCCACAGAGGTGTGAGAGGGACAGAAGGGTTTAGAGGGTGAAAAGAGCTGCTACGCGGTACCCTGTGAGCTCTGCTGTGCAGGAGACAAAAGAATTTGAGGGCTTGGAGAGCCAAGATAGGATTTCCAGTGAGGAGTAACACGATTGGGCTGGAGTTCCAGAAATACTATGTAGGGAAGGAATGCCAGTATGTGTTTCAAGATTCTAAAGCCCTGCAATAGGTTTAGGTGGAAACAATGGGGGTGGTGGGATCCAAGACGGCTCAGCGGATAAAAGCACTTGCTGACAAGCCTAATGCTCCGAGTTCAAATCCCAGAAACCACATAGTGGAAGGGGAGCCCCAACTCCCACAAGTTGCCCTCTGATTTCCACTTGTATGTTGTGGCATTCACACACATCCACATAAATAAAAGATAAATAAATATGGTTTTTTAATTTAAAAAAAAAAACTGTCCTTATGTTACTCCTGAGAACTAGAGCAGGTGAAGTAACTAGAGAAGGCTGGGTGGTTGGGAGGTCTGTTAGGGAAGCAATGATGAGCCTAAAAACAGAAAGCAGCTGACTGTGGGACACAGGGAAGAAAGAGCCACCAACAGTGAGCCTGAGAAGCTAGAGAGATGACTCGGTGTTAAGAGCACTGGCTGCCCTTCCAGAGGACCGGGATTTTACTCCCAGCACCCACATAGCAACTCACGGCCATCTGTGGCTGTAATACCACTGAATCTGACACCATCTTCAGGCCCCCATAGGCACCAGGCCACGTATGTAGTGCCTAGGTATACATGCAGGCAGAACACACAAAATACTAAATTTTTTTTAATGTATTTTTACAATGAGATCCAAGGACAATGCCACGCATAGGGACAGGAAGTAGAGACTGGGGGCAGGAGAAGGAGGCGTTCAATTTGAATTCCAGGAGGCTCCAGACCTCCCAGGGCAAACAAACATTCAGGAAAAATCTGCTAATGAGACGAGTGGGCAGCTCAGCTAGGAGAGGGGTCCTCAGGGGTCCCTGTCAGTCTGACCGCCTCCGTTCTCTGTTTGCAGTACTTCGTCTTCACGGGGGTGTTGGCCATGGTGACCTGTGCGGTTTTCCTGCGGCTTAACTCTGTCCTGAAGCTGGCTGTGCTGCTGATTATGATTGCTGTCTACGCCCTGCTGACAGAGACTGTCTACGCAGGTCTCTTCCTGAGCTATGACAACCTCAACCACAGTGGAGAGTAAGTGCCCGCCACAGTGTTCATGATCCCATGAGTTGAGAGAATGAAACCCCGGGGCAAGTGATCGCAGTCGTTACTACAACTGAGGGACTGGCTTGTTATGGGCACATCTCACTCAGACGTTGCCCAGCTTTGGAAAAATCTCTACCTTTCAGCGTATGGACTGTAGACTAATTACGACAATTATTTAAAATGTGGACTAAATTGCACGTGGTAGCCTAGATTTCCCCCACACCTAATAAGTGCTTTGCTCAACATTAGCCGTGGTAAGGCCTGTGGTGTCTAATTTTTAATTTAGCTATAGCAACAATGAGAGCATCGGTCACTGTGGATTGAGCAATAGTGATCCTTTACTGTTACTTCTGAAATACAGAAAACTGTAAGAGGTTATGTGTAAGTCCAGACTGCTTAAAGCACAGAGCCTGGGGTGATGCTTAGATTCTGGTACAACTCCAGGACCATGAGGGGGCGGGGGGGCAAATGCAAGCTGAGGTCCAATGGAGCAGGCTGTAAACGTTGTCAAGAGATTTAATCCCCACATCTTGGAAGATGCATTCACTCAGCTATTAGAAGTATCAGCAGGCATGGAGAAAAGTACCGCAGAGTAGAAGAAGGCAGAAGGATGTGTCTCCTAATTCCTTCCCCCTTTGACCACACTTCAATCTCTGGATATACTTCTGGGGGTTTCACTTAACCCACTCATAGCCACTTCATCAGCCCAGACTTTGTCCAGAAAAAACCAGACATTGAATACCAGACTGGGCAGGATCAGGTATGTAGGAAGCATGTGTGTCTAAGTGAGGTCAGAATAAACCTTTAATAATCTGACAGGGTAAAGGCCAAGGTAATCCAAGAAACCTCCAAAAGTGTCTACTGTGCATGTCCATGAGTGTGCCCTGAAAGCAAGTAGGCATGCTTGTTTCTATATTAAAGAATAAAGTAGGTCAGACATCATTCAAATTCCATTACCTGTTATTAATGGCCTCTTTCTCCCAAGAACAATCTACCAATCTGCTGAATACGTGAACTTTTGTTGTTAATGATTTTTGCATTTTCAGGCATGTGTGTTCATGTTTGTGAGAGTGCGTGTGTGTGTGTGTGTGTTGTACATGCATGTGAAGGACCGAGGATGATGTCAGGAATCGCTGTCCTCAGTGGAAGAATCCTCCACTTCATTCATTGAGGCATGGTCTCTCAGTAAAACCCACAGCTCACTGACTGGCTGGGCACTAGCCAGGTTGCAATGGGATCCCTTTTTTCCAGCATCCTAGGCTGGAATTATGGCAGGCTTCCATGCCTACCCAGTAATTACATGGGTTCTGAGGCTCCAGACTCCAGTCCTCACACGTGTATGGCCAACAATGTAACCACCGAGCAATCTCCTCCATCCAAAACACTGTGTTTCCATTCCAGTTGTGACTTCTGATACATGTTTAACATCTGCATCTAAGAAATCTAACGCTGCTTTCTATTGGTTTTGTTGTTGGTAGTGGCAGTGATGGTAGTTGTTATTGTCATACAATGTCATCTTTTTAAGATCCACATCAGTTGGCGTCTATAGACCTAGTTCATTTTGCCTCAGTTCTGTACATACTGTATATTGTCAGCATATCAAAATATATGTTACCTTTTGGCCTATTAATAGAAATCCAGGCTCTTCCTAGTTTTGTCTACATGTTCCTCCTGGAGCTTCATGAAAAAAAAAAATCACTTGCTGAATTGTAGGTTAACTGAATTTACTACTTGAAAACAGTGTCCTATTGCCAAATTGTTCTCCAATAGGAGCCTAACAATTTTCCTCTTATAGGTAATTGTCCTATTGCTCTCCATTCTTGCCTTTGGTGTTGTTAGACCTTTGAAATTTTGCTGGATTTATAGAAGTTCTTTTTTTTTTTTTTTGCATGTGCTCTAGGCATGCTTGTGTATATACATATTTGGGTGAGGCACACATGTGTGTTCAGGTATTTTGTGTATGTGTGTATGTGTGTGTGTGTGTGTGTGTGTGTGTGTGTGTGTGTGTGTGTGTATCTGTGTGTGTGTGTGTGGTGTGCACAGAAGCCCATAGCTGCTGTCAGACATTACCCTCAATCTGGGTCTTGCTGAACCCAGAGTGCCCCTGTTCTGGCTAGTTTGGTTCGACAGTTTGACTCTGGGAACCCCTGTCTCTGATTCCCTTGGCTCTTACTCCCCAGTGCTGGGATTACAGCTGGTCACTTCTGCCCAGCTGTTTTCACATGGGTCCTGGGGATCCAACTCTGGGCCCTATACCCCTGTGGAAAGCACTTTACTTATTCAGTCATTTCCCCAGCCTGGAACTGCACTGTGACCACTTTACTTTTTTTGTTGAATTTACAAGTAAAGAGTTCATATTGTCTTTAATTGACAATCAAATTATATCTGTTCATGTTGGACAACATGATTTTATAGATGAGGAAATTAATATATACTATCTAATACTTATTCCTATAGCAAGGGCATTTAAAAATCTACTCAGAACTTTTCTAAGCTACAATACACTATATTGACTATAGTCACCACGTTTTACAATAGAACTCAATTTTATCCCTCTAGACTATCAGAAATTTTTTTATATTTTGACCAACAATCCCCAATAGCCATCCCCAGCCCTGGTAAATGCCACTCTACCCTCTACTTCTGTCAAGTTCAACAGAACTATATCTATATCTAACTTAGAACATGTAGTTTTCTTGTGCCTGACTTATTTCATGTAACAATTTGTCCATATTTTAACAAATCAAAATTTTTCTTCTTTTTAAAGGCCGAATAGTAATCCTTTATACATGTGTGTCTTTTTAATCCATAAATATTTTTCATTAAATTTATATTTTTTTATTTCATTTTACATTCCAACCAAAGTTTCTCTCCCACCCACCCCCACTCACCTTTCCCCAATCCCACCCCCATCCACTCCTCCCAACAGGGAAGGGCTCCCATGGGGACTGGACAAAGCCTGGCACATTAAGTTGGGACAGGACCAAGCTCCTCCTCCCTGTGAATTAGATGAGATCTCCTGGGTAAATTGGGAGAAAGGAGACCAGTAAAGGGGAGGGGAGGAGAATATCCACTAACCACTTAGGTTGTTCACAAGATGTAACAGTTCTTCATCATTTCTAGACACTGGTGTCTTATGCGGGCAGACCCTGTGTTTTGTTTGCTTTGCCCTATGTAATCCTCACAGCGCTAATGGAATCAGTAATGGATTCATTACTTCAATCAATGGATTCAAAACTTCAATCTAGGCTGCTGTATTAGAAAGCCACTTCCCATCTCTGAATCTGCCTACAGATAAGTGTAATATGCAAACCCATTTGTATTGGTCAGCTGGGACTGTCATCACATGTCACAGACAGGGCTGAGTGGCTTCAATAGCAAAAATGTATCTCACATTTCCAGAGTCTGGGAAGTTTGGGGTGTGCGCTCTCACTGGCTGTCTTCTTGATCATGGTTCTTTCCCTCACTTGTACATGACCCTCAGAAAAACTGGGCAGGATGAGAAGAAGGCTGGGTCCTCTTCCTTTTTTTATAAGCACATCAGATCTATTGGGTCAAAACTCCATTTACCCTTAGTCATCTCCTTGTAGACTCTATCTCCATATACAGTTACACTGAAGGTTGTGGCTTTAACCAATGAAAGGAAGACACAGTTTGTTCCATGGCATTGCCCCAGGGCTACTCTGAGTCTCCAATGTGCTTATCACACAGAAAGATCATTCTTAGTCTCTCCTCCTTCTGAAAGAAAGGTTTGTCATCATCATCAGTAGTAGTAGCATTTCAATTATTATTATCAAAATTGGTTTTGAGGAAAAGTTAGTAACTTCTAAGTAAGAATTGTGAGAGCAAATGTCATCCCAAAGTCATGGCTGGTAGTTCCTTCTCTCAGCTATGTCCTCTTTAAAGGCCAGCTATTGGCTATGCTTGTGTTGTCTCATTCTCTCCTACCAACAAGAATTAAGTAAGAAATAAAAGGCACAGTCAGCCTCTGTCTTAGCTGCCGTATATAGGGCAGAAGACATTGCATCCCAGTGGCTGTCACAGGTCAAAGGGACCCACCTAGTGCTTTACGAGTCCAAGCTCATTCTGGAGCATCTTTGCAGCTTGTTCTGATTTCTCCAGAGAATGGTAGACTGATTACAGACTATGGCAATCTCCTAGAACCGTGGGTGAGGCGTTGTGGCTGCATCTCGATGGGGATGGTGCTACTACCTGAGACTATTTTCTCCCACGCTGCCTGTCAGTACCACTTCATGACAAACTCCTGTCTCAGTAGATAATGCTGAGCTCAAATTAGGAGTGGCTCCCCCCCCCCCGCCCCAGTATCATGTCAGTCACCAGACGCTGATCTTCCACAGAAAGCCTTACCAGGAAGCACAACAGTGAATTGCCTAAGAGCATCAGTTGAGGAGTTAAAAAACACCTGGATTCAGCTCTCGCTTCTTCCACCAGCCATGCATGTGAACTTGATTAAATTAATTTAAAACGATCCAACTTCTCCAACCCTTGCTGTTCTTATCAGTGAAGTGAGAATAACCCTGGTTCCTTTTCTATAGGAACGGGTTTTAATGGGTCAAATATGATAAGCATTTGCACAGTGCTAATGTTTGTAATTAAACAAAACACCTCTCTTTCACAAATGTTAGGATTCTACAAAGTTCCTCATTTTCTTTTCAGGACTTTGGCTCCCGAATTGGTCTCCTTGCTTCTCTCTGTATTTATCCCATCTGGTCAATGCCTATTCTTTCCTCAAATCCTTCAGTGGCTCTCTGTTACCGTTGAGAAGCTTAAAGTTCTTCAGTTTGCCGGGGGTTCCTAAACTCTCCTTCCTTAGACCTGTACTGATTTCTTTAGTCTCACCTCCCAAAACTCTACAAGTTACTATTCATAGCCTTGTGTTGGCAGAGAAAATTCAGACACTTTTCCCAGAATACCTTCCACAGGTGCATCCTCCCATGTGTTGATGTGTCTGTTTCTGGAAGTCCAGCCCCCCACAATTCTCAAGACATAACTCAAGGATAAACTCCTTGGTGGCAGCCTTAGTTGTTCTTCCTCACTTTCCATCCCATAACCACATTAACCTTTTCAGGTTGTAGTCATTAATTTCCATGTGTTCCTCTTCCATTACGACAGGGGCTGCAGAGGACAAGGAGTTATCACTAAGATTCATGTTTCCATCACTTAGCAGTATCCGGCAATAGGTTTCTAGTTAAATATTTGCAGAACGGAATGTGCAATGGAAATGAATGAGAGCCCACAAGAATTAACTCATTTGGAATCACTTAATAGTATCGATCCACCGAAGTCTACACTCACCTGGAATGTGGATGACTTCCTGTCACCATTGTCCTTCAGTTGTGTGTACCTCTTTCTGTAAGCCCAGCTTGTGTGCCTACTCATGAGCAATGCTTCGCAGACAATGCCATCCCATCTGGCTACACTTTTTACCTTGTTTGGGATCACTGACTGCACGTATCCTTTCATAGTCCTCATTGATATATACATTCCACCCGATGATTGAAGAGTCCATTCATGCACCACTTATGCCTTGCTGACATCTTGAAATATAGTCAAAATACTGGAATCCACCCATGCATTGTAATACCTATCAGAAGGTCTAAAATTAATTCTGGCCTTTGCTTCAACTCACCAGCGGCCATATTGATAGCTGGGGAAAGCAGCTCTTTCTGCTCACCGTGAGCATCGTCTCCAGTTGGAGTCATGACTACCCCATTTAATAATGATGGTACTGGGAAAGGGTCTCCCCCAATGTCCACTTTGGGGCCTAGAAATAATGATGGTGTCTGTCCTATCCTCTGCCTCCAGAAGAGTATCAAAGGCATTTATTTCACTTTGATAGAATCTCCTAAGATTTACCATACACGTGTCGCTACAAAACAGTTGCTTACAAACAGGAAAAGTTTCACCTCTGCCCTGCATTTCCACATTCATCTGCCGCCCTCCTCCTCCTCGCCCGATGTACACGTGCATACACGCTGTATTTTCCAACTCTGTTAATTCTCAGTACAGGCCTTTAGAGCTAAATATGAATACAAAGTTTCTTGGAGCTTTCCGGGCTACAAAAGAAGCCATGGCTATCAAAATCATCCTTGCAAGACCACATCAATGGTGTTAATCGGGGAAGACATTTCAGACACAAAATTCATGGTGTTCCCAAGTGAAAATAAATTGGAACAGATGAAGTCAAGAAAAATGATGCATGAAAAAGCGTTTGGAGAGAAAGTTGGAGCTGGCAGAACCTAGGTACCATGTGTCACTGGAGCAGATCCCATCTGAACTAAATAGCAATCCATTTGATGTCTATTTGCAATCAGAGGGCCTGATGCTTTAAGGCTTTGCTGTCACTTTTTTTAAAATCTTAGTAAGTTTTGTCAAGAGCTCCCTTCATTTTTACTTTACACACACACACACACACTCACACACACACACACACACACACACACACACACACACACACACACACACAAAGTAGAGGCAGTTCATACATTTCAGCAGCCACAGTGGAGACTCCCTTCAGAGATGAACCCTGAATGGTCACTTATTCTCAGCACTTTCAACAGTGAGGAGTCTCTGTGTTAACCCACGGCCCGGTAAAAGCAGAAGCATCTCTGACTAAGGCTGAGAGCAGCAGTACAAACATGTAGGTTTATAAGGCAGGTTGACAACATGTCCTTTTAGCAAAACAATAGTAGCCCCTCCCCGCAGCTCCCCAAAGGCCTATAGACCTCCCAGCCATTGACTCTTGACCAAATTTACAGTCCCAGCCATGAATTCCTCCTCTGGAGCAGACTTAAAGAAATCTAATCAGGCCGGGCGCTGGTGGCACACGCCTTTAATCCCAGCACTCCGGAGGCAGAGGTAGGCGGATCTCTGTGAGTTCGAGACCAGCCTGGTCTACAAGAGCTAGTTCCAGGACAGCCTCCAAAGCCACAGAGAAACCTTATCTCAAAAAAAGAAAAAGAAAAAAGAAAAGAAAAGAAAAGAAAAGAAAAGAAAAGAAAAAAAATCTAATCAGAAATGGTTGGTTACCCCCATAACAGTCATAGCATTATGGCACATCTTGTCTGACAGTTGGTACTGTAGTTCATATGACTCAGGGCTGTGCAAACTGTCAATGACTCTTCTCCCCCAGCTGTCTGCATATAGCATCTTCTACTTGGAAATCTACCGGGCAGAAGGGAAGCTTCCAGCTTAGTTCCAGCCTGATGCCTGATGAGTTTATATCCTACAACCAAAGCCTTCGTCAATAGAGTCTTGTCATCTGAATCTGCTGGGAAGCTAAAGAATGACAACAATCATTCTTTGGGGACTTCCCTGACCAACAACCCATATAGTGGTAACCGACACCTGGCACTAAGACTTTGTTTAATAACCTGTGACTTCTGAGACCACATCATCTGCCCATACAGAGTACCTCCCTTCAAAATATTTTTCATTACATATTTTAAGTAGCTTACAAAAGAGTGGGATCCCATATGGCTTTTTTTTAGGCATCTTTAATTTTGTTTAACCCACAGAAGCCCCTCGTCCCTGCCACCCATGCAACCATATCACCTGTTAAAACCTTTCTATTCCCACATTCTCTCGCTACACTTTCCTATTCCAGGAGTTCTACTGTTCTCCTTCAAGAATGGCCTTCCACAACACTGCCCCCTGCTAGCTTCCTGGCCTCACAGGCACCCCAAATTAAACCCAGAAATCTAAAGCTTGAAAGTGAAGACCTTCATATGAGCAATAACACGAAGTGTTTGTCTTTCTAACTCTGGGTTATCACCCTCGGTAGATGTTCCAGTTCCGTCCATTTTCCTGCAGGTTTCATTTCTATTTAGTGTGGAACAAAATCCCGTTATGTCTATGCGCCACATTTTTAATACCTATTTATCAACCGATGAAGATCTAGGTTGATTCCATTTTTTAGCAATAGTGAGTAGGGCGTCAACGAGTGTGGATAAGCAGGTATGTCTGTAGTAAGTTAACATCAACACCATTGTGAATTGTCGACATGAAAGACAAAAAAGAGCAGAAGTGTATACAAAGCAGCTGCTTCAGATATAACACAAGTTTTTGAAAATGCACAGAAGTGATAAGACAGAATAAAAATAAATTTAAATGGGATAGTTTATCGGGAGGTTTGCGGAAGAAAACGGGAACTCATAAATAAAAATTTGGAGGTGAATAGTCAATATTGAAAACTCGGAACTTTGCACCTGAAATCTGGGTTTTTATGCTGGCAGGGGCATAAATGAATATGTGACTTTGAGCCGTTGGCCTCTTCCCTCTGGGCCTCGGTCTCTTAAAAGCAAAAGCCTTGCAAGGGGTATTATATTACACATGATACACATTACGCAGAATAAAACGGATTTGCCAAGTGAATTGTAATATATATCTCATTACATAAACCTAATATCCTTCTCAACATTAAGTGCAAAAGCAGTTTATGAAGCAATATGAGCCATAAAGCCTTAGATTTGCAGATACATTTTTGCAAAGAGGAAATAGAAATGGCATTTAATGGATTCCAAAATAACCATAGTTTCCTCTGGATAGTTAGCTGTCTTTTTTAGTTTCCAGACTCACCACAATTAGCATAAATGCTTCATTAGTGAGTCATACTCACATTAAATATTAATTTTTATGATACATCAGATTAAATGATCTCTAAAGATTATAGTGGCCCTGAGGATTTCATTACTCTGTATGTGTTTTCAATTAACAATGTCCCTTTTCCATGGAGATGGTAGTATTACTTTAGCTATTTTATTAATACAGATCAGTATCTCAAAATTCCCTTTGTTTTACGTCTGTTAAAACCAGTTTTCAGGCAAAATCCGTATGTTTTTTCCAAAAAACATAGGAAGTATAAGAAAAAAAACTTGTGAATTCAAATGAAAGTTCTCTTAGCTGTTTCTCAACACGATTTGGTTACTATTCATATACTTTGGTCCCTACAGAAGTTTTTTTCATATGAAATATAGCTAAACACTCAAAAATGGTTCATAATTTTCTTTGATTATTTTTTTCTTCTGAGTCTGGTCTAGTCACGTCTCTATTTTTGGTCAATCACTGTTTTCAAAATTATTCAAGAAGTACTCATGTTGTCTGCCGAAAATGTGTTTCAGATGATAAATTGCTGGGCTGAAAATAAGTTTTGTGCACCACGGAGAAGAGGTTGTCTTAAGTGCCAGGCAGTGCAAGAGTTGGGGACAGACTGACAGATTCCAGGGGAGGTTCTAAACATAGGACAGCTCTCATTCAGACAAGTGACATGAGCAAATGGAGCTTTAAAGCAACACGGGCAAGGATATGTATCAGAGGCTTCACAGAACAGTGAAAGGAAGGTGTGAGCCAGGAACCCTGCCAAATTCCTCAACACCAGTGTTCACTTCAACCTCAAAGTTAAGGAGGTACAACACTGTGGAGTCGTTTTTCACATGAGAACGAACAGAGGCTCAGAGTTATCAAGTGGTTGGTTCAAGGTCAAACAACTGGTCAAAATCAGATCTGCACTAGGAGTCTGGCTCACCTTCAAAGTTCATGTCTCTAGTCATTTTTCTCAGCAACCCACAAGCATCAAAGACCAGACAAGTAAGTGACAGTAAAGAAAGAGAATTATGCTGGGTGGTGGCGGCACACACCTTTTCTCCTAGCACTCAGGAGGCACAGGCAGGTGGATCTCTAGGAGGTCAAGCCCACCCTGGTCTAGAGAAAGTTCTGGGACAGGCTCCAAAGCTACAGAGAAACCCTGTCTCAAAAAACAGGGGGAAAAAAAGAATTGCAAAAATATGCCTCTCTCCTCAAAATAAGCACAGTAGTAAGGAAGAGGTGGCTGGGTGGATGGATGGATGGATAGAAAGAAAGAAAGAAAGAAAGAAAGAAAGAAAGAAAGAAAGAAAGAAAGAAAGAAAGAAAGATAGATAGATAGATAGATAGATAGATAGATAGATAGATAGATAGATAGATAGATCAATGAATTGATGGATGGTTCGATGGATGGATGGATGGATGGATGGATGGATGGATGGATCGATGGATGGATGGATCGATGGATCGATGGATCAATGGTTGGATAGATTGATGGATGGATCTCGACCCCTAATACAGTCCAGCCCTCTTCACTTTAGCACTCTTGGTCCTGACAAATTCAAGCAGTCTCCCTTATTGAGTCTTCATATGGCCTCAAACATGACCTGGTATTTGCTCATTGTCCTGAGGCTAGAGAGGTGCAAACACCAAGTTAAGCATTACATGGCTTAGATCTGCACCCAGCCGTCTTAAGTGTTTCTTTAACATCCCATTCTAGTTTCTTACTCTCTCTTCAAACCACGTCAGAGCAATGAGGATACAGTCACTCTAATTACAAAGTCCTTACATATTTAATTCTTGCTTCTGATGGATTATTTTCAGAGCATGAACAATATGTCTTCTTCATTTCTTGATCCCAGCATCTGGTGGGATACAGTAGATGCTTAGTCATGATGTCTTCTCTGAGACTATAGCTAAGAAACAACAATAAAACCTACTGTTGGCTCCTTGGCATAAAAAGAACAGAACCTTCATTAAAAACATAAGAAAGGGCTGGAGAGATGACTCAGAGGTTAAGAGCACTGACTGCTCTTCTAGAGGTCCTGAGTTCAATTCCCAGCAACCACTTGGTGGCTCACAACCATCTGTAATGAGATCTGGTGCCCTCTTCTGGTGTGCAAGCATGCATGCAGATAATTGTATACATAATAAATGAATAAAATCTTTTTTAATTTGAATTAAAAACAAGATTGAATTACATGACAATCCCAGTTCCTTTCTGCCTCCCTATAAATAAAATCTTAACTATATAAGAAAAATGGAGGTCATCTGACCCCACTCATCGCACTGACACAAGAATTAAAATAATTGATAGAGAAATTTAAAGTGTCCAACTCATAGACTTAACATAATAATCTAAGAATGAAGGCACTTAGGATAAAGACCACCATATGGCAAGCATTGGATACTGGCTTCTTTAGAAGGTCAATACCTTTAAAAATGAATGAAGGAATACTTAATCTTCACAAGATATTTTTGATCAGAGTACTCAACCTCTTTGAAATGTAGAAAATTACTATATAAGTAGAGGCATTATTACTAATATTGATATGTGATCATATTGTCCAGATGTTAAACTCTAGATTCTCTTTATCAGCTATACCCTATGTGGTCTCATTGGCTTGGTGGTCACTTGTCCTCTGAAAGAGATGACATGCAGACCTTTATAGCTGTCTGTATCACATGTCGGGTGTTTGGAAAACACCCATTTCTTCTCCTCACACTCCATTTTGAACCATTTTCTTCATTTTTACCCTTGAAATCCTTCCGCGGCTGTTAGTCACCGAGCCATTCTGTTTTTGTTTTTCTCACAGAGATTTCCTGGGGACCAAGGAGGCCTCACTGTTGCTGATGGCCATGTTCCTCCTTGCCGTGTTCTACCATGGACAGCAGGTAACGCCATGTTTTTCTCCGGCTACCCACGGCTAGCTGGCATTTCCTTTAGCCATAAAAACCACACTGCTAGACTTCTCTCTTCCTTGTAGCAAATGACTCTCACCAGTTTTAATAAATTGATTCCTAATGAAACCACCTAATGAAAAGGTAAGCTGAAGAAGATGACTTGATAGACTGTTTCTAATGGCCTCTGGGCCCCCCTTTTCAAAAATGCCATTATTCTTTAAAAAAAAAATTTTAAAGCTTAATTCCTAGCTGAAACAAACTGGTGTCTTTCCAAATCCCATGGCCTGGATATGAGTTTTACTGGAGAAGGAGTGTGCTGCTGCAGGAAACACACAGGTTTGAGAATCAGCTGATTCAGTTCCAAGCAGCTCTTCTCAGCAAAGTGAAGCCTTAGACACATTCTTAACTCCCTGAAGCTCAGTCTCCTCAACTCTAGAATAAAATATTAGTATATAAAGAGATTGATTTTTAGGAAACAATTGATATTATTTTAAACAGCTTTTTTTGTTCTGTCATATATGCAAACAGGCAAATAAACACAGATTAGTCATTTTTCTCTTAGTTGTAACCAAGTACTCCTCCCCCCAAGAAAGAAAGCAAACTAAAACAGGAAAGATTTATCCTGGCTCACAGGTTAAGTAAGGACTCGTTGTAAAACAAGAAGAAAGGCAGGATAACTGGTCACATTGTGTTCCCAAAATGCAAGCAGAGAGCAGACAGAAAGTGATATTAGGATGTCAAAATTCAAGGCCTGCCCTCAGTGGCCTACTTAATCCAGCAAGACTCTATCAACCTCCCAAGGGCCATCACCAGCGGGGACTCAGTGTTCAAATTCATGGACCTACGATTGACAGTTTAAATCACAACAGCACAGGAAGAACTTGTTTGCTGCTTTGTTCTGATTGAACATGTTGTTTCTTGTCACTCTGAGACCCTATTAATTATTAGGATATAGGATATAGAATTCCATCCCTGCATCTCTTGGAAGATGGTAGACCATAAACCATGCAAAGGTATTGTAGGCAGAGCATGCTTACCTAGGGTTGTAAGTCATGCAAAAGTGTTACACATAGAATATGCTTACCCTGATTCTTCATGAGAGGAAATTGTTCTGCCAAGGAGAGCTATGGTAGGCTTCATCCAATAGACTTGACTGGTGTGCTCTTCTCTGGTTTCCAGCACTCCTTCCATTGCCTGTAGCTTTTTATGTAGGGCTGAGGCCTCATGGACCTTAGCATGTCTACTATGAGGGAAAAAAAGAAAAGAAAAAGATGTATTATCATCTCAAAAACTTAAAAGCAACAATAAAACAATTAAAAATATGTAGGACTTCTCCAGGCATACTGCAGCCCATGACCGCTAATCTGCTGGTGTAATTTTTCAGTCCCCTGTAGGAACCAGGCTCAGCCAGCCTTGCTGCTAAGCTCTGTATCCCGGATTGTCTTTCTTTTGTCCATGTTCACTTCAAACAGACAAGAACAGAAAGAGCAAATCAAGAAAGTGTCAGGCAGAGCATGTAGCAGAGACACAGCCCTGGGATATCACCATGGAAACAGGGGATCAACAAACCCCAGGAGTCCAGAGAGGAAACAATTTAAAAGTTCCAAGAATTCTGAGATATACACATGGAGCTATTTGTAACAAGTTGGGCGGGGTGTAAAATGTAGTCAAGAAAGGGATGGGTAGTGTAAAGTCTTGGCAAGTAAAGGAAATAGGCAATTAGCTGCCCAGTTCCTAGTGGACACCTCACTCACTTTGCTTAATCCTATCAACAACCTGGAATGAGAGCCACTCCAGCAAGAGAGCCGAGCAGTAGAACTATTCTAAGCCAGTCTCTCACCAAAGCGCATCTTCCTCCTTCACCAGCCTGGAGCAGAACACCCGACCTTTCTTTCCACACAAATTCTGACCAGGGGAACTCAGTGTGATTTTGAATTGTGAAACTGCTGTGAAAGTCAAGCCATTTCCTGAATTCCTGTACTTAGGTGGCTCTAGCTGTCTCTGAGCACAGAGTCCTGCCCTCTAAGTCTCCAAGGCTTCCTTTAATCGGGATACACGAGTTATAACAAATCATTACCCATTCCCTTTTGAGGACCCTCCAGGCAGAATAAACTGAGGCTAGCCTACAGGAAGACTGTATGTGCACTCCATCCTGAGGTCTTCATCTGAGTTGGGAGAAATCCCCACACATAGACGAGAGAACACAGTCAGAGTGGGAGTCCCTATTTCATAATGGTAAATATGTTTCTTTGTCTTCCTTCCCCATAATGAATCGCCCTGCTGCCTGCCTGGGTCTCCTCCCTCACGTGGTAGTTTTCTACCATACTGACTGAACATATCCTATTCTGCATTTGTCCTGTAAGAGCGAAAAGCCTAATCATGTTAAGATAGAATCTAAGGTAAGAGTATAGAATTGCTTCCTCCTGGCCTGGTAATTTGTGACATTTGATACTTTTCCATTTTATTTCTAATGTTTAAAGATCTTTGAAATTGCATAAGTGCCCCATAACCATAGCAGCTGTAAGCATAGCCCCGTTTTCAAACCTCAACTCCACCATTAAAGATATCTGACCTTAGGCAATTTACTTTAAAAGCAGATATGACAATAACAGGTTCTGTTTCACCGAGTTGTTATAGCTTTATATCGGATGTAATCACAATATGTTCATCTCAGTGGCTTATACATACAATGCCTAATGATATTAGCTGCTTGAAAATAAACCTTTTGCACAGACAGGGAAGTTATTGTTGTCCATCTGGTTCCAAGACAGGAGCAGAGAAGCCAAGTCCTCTGAGATCACAAAGCTAAGAGAAAAAGCCAGAAGGAAATGGGAACAAAAACGCTCCATAGTTTCTGGTTCCACTCAGTCTCTACAATATGCCCTGCCTCCCATTATAGAGACAGCATTCCAAAGGATTGCATCATTTGATGTCTATCTATAGCATCCAGTGGGGTCCTGTTCATCCTGGTTACAGCTTGCCCACTCCTGGACTTGCTTCCTGTTTCCCTTTGTGACTCAGAGGCTCTCTATTTTTAATAAAGACTGAAAAATGTCCATTGATGCCTGGTGCACAGCAGTGTCTGGGGGCTTGGGGGGGCGTTGAGTGTGTAATTATAACCCCCAGAGTGACAGAGGTGGTTATGCAACTGAATAATTGGGAAATTTCATTTCACGAGAATGTGAAATGATATGCCAAGCATTTCCTCCTCCTCTGACTGAGACAGGTGAGTGATCAGAACATCGGACAGGCGTAATCAGACGCCTCCCACCTCATGCCTGATTCACCGGCAGCCCTGGGAGTTTGAGCTTTGCCTGGGCATCTCCTTTGCTAGCAGAGGAAAGTACAATTAAGCATAGAAACGGAGATTAATGAGGTCATCTCTCTAGTCACCCACTTCTGAGTCTGGCTCCGGGGACTATCTGAAAGAGCCAAGCCTTGGAGCCAAATGTGCCTGCACAATGTCACTCAGAGGATACCCGTGGTCTTGAGAGCTTTCAGCTTCTCAGAACTTCCATTTTTTCTAATCTGTAAAGAGAAAATGATAGAGAGATACTGGATCAACATCTCTCTCTCTCTCTCTCTCTCTCTCTCTCTCTCTCTCTCACACACACACACACACACACACACACACACACACACACACACCGTATGTAAGCTAAGTGTCACAGATTAGAGTTGTCTGCTTCTGTCTCTGAGACCCTCACAGACTGCCTTTACCTCATACCCACTCCCTCATCTGTTAAAACGTTGCGTGATTGAATGAGGCTGAATACATATAAAGTGCTTGGATCAGCTCCTGATCCAAGACAAGGCTCCCTCCATATTAGCTGTCATATGACTAGCCTGGCACAAAGACAAGAACTCTGTGCGCAGCCAGGTTTGATGAAAATTGGGGGTGTGCATTCTACTACAATTGATACTTTGGAGCAAATACTTAAGAGGCTTCTCCTTTAATAACCATGCCCATGTCTTACATATGCTACACTTTCCCTCCACGTCTGTGCTAACCAGCGATACTCAGCCCAGCTTTTCCATTTTTGGTGCCCTCCAGCCACCACTCAGTTATAAGTAAATAAAGGGGGAGACTGAGTTTCACTCATTTTGCAATCAAGCAAGTACTAGGTGCGATAGATCATCTGTAAGCTAAGGAAGATTGTTAACCTGTGGAGATAGTATTGACATCTGCCTTCTGGGACATTTGCCAGAAGTCTAGGCTGTACTGGATCAGTACATGTCTTTGCAGACCTGCCTTAGACACAGCTACCTGTTATCACCAGGCTGAAAACTAAGCTGTTCTTGTCTAATAACTGGAAAATCTTGGCTTGGGTCTGGCCTTCTGGAATTCCCTACTAGTGTTTCTGATTCAAACTCAGTGAAATGAAAACACTTCAACAGGAGAGCTGAAGAAATTATTCTATACATCAGCCTAGTATGTATTTTTTTCTGGTTTTTCAAGACAGGGTTTCTCTGTGTAGCTTTGGAGGCTGTCCTAGCACTCACTCTGTAGGCCAGGCTGGCCTCAAACTCACAGAGATCCACCTGCCTCTGGCTCCTGAGTGCTGCAATTAAAGGCATGTGCCGCCTAGTATGCATTTTTAAGTGGGGGGGTTGTGTTTAGAAATAAGGATCAGAAAAACCTGTTCATTTGGCAAGTCAAAACCTGCTGCTCTTGAGTCTGGAAGAAAAACATACAAAGCAAAAGTTTCATCCCACCTCCTCCACAGATGCCTTACATGATAGGATAATGTCTTACGGATCTACACTTTCCATGTGTCAGAATGCTCTTGTATGCATCATATCTGTTGATCTCTACAAGAAATCCACGTCCTGATGCATATCTGTTAAAGCAGGTATATGAGGACAATTATCCTATTTATTAGAAGGAAGTCTTATTGTAACTTAAGAAAAACAGCATGTGAGAGAAAGACGCCTTGCCACAGGGTTCAAGCAGAGGGGTTTTTCTATTAGGGAAAGTGATCATAAAAAGGAGAAAGGGGCGGTGGGGAGATAAGCCACCTGGGACAGGAGCATCAGGAAAGAGGAAAGAGGGGCAGAGAGAGGGGGGGATGGGAGGTGGGCAGGGCCCTTTTCAAAGGGAACGCAGTGAATGTGCACAGGTGGTGCTCTTAGTGGCTGCAGCTGAGGGCGTATCCTGTCAGAACCCCAAGACCGGGTCAGTACAGCTGCCTGAATACTGACATCTATAAGACGGATTACTCCGAGATTTGGAAGAGCAATTAGGAACAACATTGCTTATGCCCTGCTGCCTCATGTGCAGATTTGTTTTATGGTATAGAAAACTCAAATATACTCAGAAGTAAATAGTATGGTCCCACGAACTTCTGAAGACCTCTCCACACAAGCCCAGCCTGTTCTATCAGTGTCTTCATGAATGCTGCCCATGGTCACTTCCCTCCAGGTATTTTGAAACTAATTCCACACATCTACCCAATTTAATCTGCAAGAATTTCAGCATATCTAAAAAATGGGGAGCTTCTAAATTAATCACAGAGCCTTTAGCACACTTTTAAAAAGCAAGCAGAAGTTGACCAAATCTGTCAAGCTACTAGGCTGTGTTTCCATTTACTAATGGATATTTATTTTTTTTAAAGTTTGCTTATTTGAAGTGAGAGCCAAAGTCTGTGTCCTGCCGTTACATGATAAATCTCTTAAGACATTTCTGAATCTTCACATTCTCCCTCCATTATCCTTTTTCTGGAAATATTTTGTAAGAGCCATCTGACTTTGGTAATGTCTCTGTCTTGTTTGTCAACTCATCCTCTGAAGCTATTGAACATATTTCTCTGTTCTTTGTGTGTTTTCATTGATTGCTCTGTGTTGAGGCTTGGTGAGATCCATTTCCAATGTTTTATGAAATGTTTAATTGGTTTCTTGACAAATTACTTCTAAGAGGTTATCATAACCTTTCATCTCTGTTTTGATGATGTTGGCAGCTGTTCATAATAGCCTATGTTCATTTATTTTATAGTGTGACACACTGATCTTATCAGCAGCCCATAATTTGTCATCTGGAATACACTATAAAAGACTCCTATTCTCCTTGTCACTTATGTGTCTCCTACAATGTAGCTTATAAAGCAAAGCAGATGGAGAGCCCCTTCCCTTTAGGTCTGCTCCATGCAAAGCTTACCGGTGGGTTTGTCCCTCAGCATCATCCCAGGTGACAGATGAGTTTGGTTCCCTAAGTCACTGTGAATTTATGTGTTTCAGCTTGTTTCCTGTGGAAATTCAGTTTGTCACATTTTTTTCAGCACTGCAAACCCACTCAAGCTTCTGACATAACCCGATAGACTTGTTCATGGTATAAACATATGTCTTTTTGTTTGTTTGTTTGTTTTTGTTTTTTGAGACAGGGCTTCTCTGTGGCTTTGGAGGCTGTCCTGGAACTCGCTCTTGTAGACCAGGCTGGTCTTGAACTCAAAGAGATCCGCCTGCCTCTGCCTCCCGAGTGCTGGGACTAAAGGCGTGCACCACCAATGCCCGTCTTAAGCTTATGAATTTTCTGTCCTAAAATACACCCGTTTCTGGCAAGGGTATGGATTATGTTTGTGGGAACTTGCGTTTGGAGTAGTGTATAGGAACTCTAACCTGTAAGTTGGAAGTGTAGGTTGGCGGGGGATTCCCACTGTTTCCAGGCTTTAAGAGTGAAGAGCTAGAAACATACAGTGTGATTTCAGTGATATTTCTGTTTCTTACTGAGAACCATGGGCATTTTTATGACAGCCTCTCATTTCACTACAAGCTGACCTCCACAGGGAGGCAGAATGACTTGAACTCTTCTTGACCCTCCTGGCCCTGTCTGCCAAGTACTGGGGTTACAAGTATATGCCACTAAGCCTGGCATGACCAGAGGTTTTTATAACTGTACCAGGCTTGTGCCTGTTTTCTGCTTTTCTCCTCCCCCAAAATTCTATTTTCAATGACCACAAATTACCCATTTGCTTCATCATGCAATTCACTTGTAATAGTCTGGATTAATGATGCAAATATTATCAACGATGGTATGATTATCATAATTGGGTTGTGGGTGTGGGGTAGAATTGTGTGTAAAGGAGGAGAGAGTACTCTTAGGTTCTTAGGTAATTAATATATGATGTGCAGCATATATTTTCTTCCCTTGGAAACCAAGCCGTCGGAGCATAAAGAAACATCCTTCATTTCTTTCTATAGATGCAATTAGTTCCATTGTGTGTGTTACTACAGTGTGTTCAGTGAGCACAATGAACACTTGGATCATTTCCACATTTTACTATCACAAATGCAGCTGAATGAATGACCTCGTGCCTCCACTGAGTCTTGAAAATAAAATGCAGAAACTGGTTAAATGTTTTCAGTCTTTGAATTTGCGGCATCCAACCATGTGTTCCGCAGAGCAGTTTGGTGCTCATGCTCATTGCTGAAGATGTGGAAATAACAATAGCCCCGATGCCAAGATAAGGATGTTCTGTGAGCGGCCCTGAAAGAGAAGCTGCCCACATCCAATACAAATGGAAGTCAGGACAAGAGGAAACTAACTGCAATAAGTCAGGCCTCCTACGTAATGTTTCCTCTACTGTCCTGTGGTCACTGGTAGTCACCTTTAATTCAGGGACAAGGGAACCTAGATCAAGTCCCTGTCAGCCCGTGTGACTGTCCATGATTAAGAGCTCAACGTCTTAGCTGTCTGACATGAAGCCTAAGATTTTCCCAGTATCCTTCCATTCATTTCTTCCTCATTGCCCAGTCAGGGAGAGCACAGACTCTTGACTTGATTTTGGGACATAAGCTTAAACCTGGGTTTGCCCCTAAGTGCAGTATAACCATCATGGTCAAGCGACTTAACAGGGTTTGTCTTGATTTCCTCATCTGTGAAATAAAGACTCAAAGTACCGCCTTCTGGTTAGATCTATAGTCTGGATTGAAATACTTAATATTTATATATTGCATCAAACAGAGCAAACATAGGCTGCCACCTGGGTACTGTATTTTTTAATACTCCAATGTGTTGGGTTAACAAATGGTGTCACAAGGTTCAGGCTGCCTTTGGAAAAAAAAAAAAAAAAAAGCCTTAGACTTACTTGGTGGCTCTCACACAGAAATTTATTCACTCACAATTCTATAGGCTTGGAAGTTAAAACATTGAGATCCAACAGGGTTTGGTAGCTGATGGAAGCATCATTCCGGCTTGCAGAGAACCGTCTTGCTGCCCTCCACATGGCTTTTAACCAGTGTGTCCACATAAGAAAGGGAAAGCAAAACTGGTTCCGTCTCCTCTAGTAAAGTCAGGAACTCAAGAGTCCCTCCCTCAAGGTCTCATTGAACCTTAACTTGTTCCCTAAGATCCTATTGGCAAAGACATGCCATCAAGCAGTAAGGTTTCAAGATTATGAATTTCTGGGGGCAGGGTACATGTTCAGTTCAAGACTGAAAGAATGTCCTGTCAGGCAGATGGAAAGCTTCCTGGATGCCTGCCACCTTCAGTCCATGGAGGTCACAGGTACTGTCAGATAACCCACCCTGGAGAAGACGGTTTGTGTGTACATAGCACCTGGGAGAACGGATACACATGCCTATAAGGGTGCCTCTGGGCATCCTCGGATAGCCCAGATGTGCCTTCAGACGAGACAATCATCTCTACTTTTCCCTCGAAGAGTCCCGGGGAAATCTCCCCCCACCTTCCAGACGTGCTTATCCGAACCCCGTGCTTCTCTTTGTCTCCTGTCAATCACAGCTGGAATACACGGCCCGCCTGGACTTCCTGTGGCGAGTACAGGCCAAAGAGGAGATCAACGAGATGAAGGAGCTGAGGGAACACAATGAGAACATGCTACGCAACATCCTACCCAGCCACGTGGCCCGCCACTTCCTGGAGAAAGACAGAGATAATGAGGTGAGCCCGGTTCTGACTCGATAGAGGAAAGAGGGATGGTGTGCAGCTGATAACTCTGACCCCGAGCTGTAAGAAAGCTCTGTTACACTCAGGGGACGTGAGAAAAAAGGACCATGCCTTCCACATGGCACCAAGCAATCCATATGTCTGATACTATGAAATTCACACTCTCCATTAAAGACTGGATTGGAATTTCAAGGTTTTCTATATGTGTGTGCATGTATTAAAATATATATAAATACATATTATATAATATATGATATATCATATGTATACATCGGGGGGAGAGAGAGAGAGAGAGAGAGAGAGAGAGAGAGAGAGAGAGAGAGAGCACTCTGACAATTCTAAGTGTATCCCCAAAATAATTGAAAAAAGGGTCTCAAAGTGATGAGATAGGTATGCCTTATTTATAGTGGCCAATAGTGAAAAGGTGGAAACAGCCCAAATATTCATTGATGCATGCATGAATTAAGAATATTTCATATAAACACATACACACCCAGAGAAAGAGAGAGTGACAAAGAGATAGACAGAGAGAGAGAGAGAGAGAGAGAGAGAGAGAGAGAGAGAGAGGATATTACTTATCTATGAGAAAGGATGTCCTGGAACACAGCATAGCCTTGTGGTAAGTGAAATAAGTCAATCACCAGAAGTACAAACACCATGTATGATTCCATTTCCATAAAATGTATATACATGTAGATCTCAATGCATAGACAAAGAGCAGAAATATAGTTGATGGGGATTGGAGGAGGGTAGAATGGGGAGTTACTGTAGCTCAGGTTTGCAAGCTGAGGACTATTCTATGGTGGTAGTGATGGTTACGCAACAAAGTGAATGTTCTTAATACCACTGAGTTAATGACTACAGGGCATAGAAGGTAAGTTGTGTGTGTATGATACATAAAATTATAGTCATAGTTATATGTGTGTGTGTGTGTGTGTTCACACAAATATATGTGTACATATATATGACATACATGTAGGTGTATAAGTGTACAGATAGGTTTACATGTGGGGAGGCATGTATATTCTTGGCACAATGCCTTGCATGTAATAGGTGCTCATTAATGGCTATTTTTCTGGGTATATCATGCTGAAGGTCCACTTAGGGAAACAACCATGATTGCCAAATCAAGGTTCTAGGAGGCTCTTGCCCTCTCCACAGGTTCTTCCAGCTTCTGGTGACCCCGCCCCCCCAATCTTCCTTCGACTATGGCAACATCCCTCTATCCTGTGTCTGCATCTTCACATAGCTCTTTTTGTGAAGACATCAGCTGTTAGAGCTAGGATTCACTCTAGTCCAGGACGGTTTCATCTTAGTTAATTATGTCTATAAAAATATCACTTCCAAATAAGATCTATTGTTCCAAGTGGATGCAAATTTGGTGAGAACACCACTCATTCACTCACTACAGGGATGAAAGGATACTGAGAACTATAGACAGGAATCTGGCTAGGGCCTGTCAGTCATGCCTACGTGGGCTTTGAAACAAACACATTAAGTGAAATGGGAGGCAAAGTTCTACACATAACCCAATCAAGAAGCTGCATGGATGAGAACATGGATCTACATATTATAAGCTCAAAGACTGGTCATAGGCCTTAAAATAGCTCAAGTAAAACGCTAATGGGAGGCCTAGAAGATGAGGAAGACAGAGAGAAGATGAGCTCCATCTGTGGGGGGTAGAACTAAATGACTCAAAAATGGAGCTGATGTGAGAAATGAAAACACTGAAATTACTGAGTTTACCCTCTAACTCTGTAGGGAAAGTTACTCAAGAGTAGGCATAATGGTGGGTGTGTCAAATACCAGAGGCTTAGTGTGTGAGAGTGCACTTGGGCAGACCTAGCACCATGGACAGACTCCCAGACCCCCAGCGGCCATCTGTGGACTCTGCCTCAAGAAGAAATCTCACAAAGATAAAATAATCTGGCGCTTCCTTTTCTCAAGATGGTGAGCTCAAGGATGCAGATCCGACTGACCTTAGTGACCTCTGAGCCTCACGCCTGGTCCTTGATCCCTTGCTGAAGCACTCAAACAAGACCAGCTGACCCTTGGAAAGTGGGTTCAAAGGCAATGTGCACTGACATAGGGCCTGGGCTGACACTGCCTTTCATTACAAGGTTTGCAATTAGCTCAAAAGAGGCTGACACCCCCTTCGAATAAGATTACAGAAGGCTGTCTCTTAGAAAAGCCTAAACCAGCTACCTGAGGGAGACCACTGGTTATTGATTTGCTGGCTTGTTTTAGTTTGTGGATGTGATGCCTTTGAGAACACAATTGGCCCAACTTACACCCTATTCATATTACCAGTAAAACTCTCAAAGGTGTTAAGGGTGTGACCCTTGCCTTGGGCGCTTAGATAACAGAACTGAGATAGTCCCACCCAAGCCACAGAAGAAGAAAACAGTAAAAGATACGGCATGATTGGATTGGATATCAAACTGCAGAAGCACTTGGCTCCTGGGGAGGGGCTCTTCAGCACAGATCAAAGCTACCAATTCTTCTCAACAGAGCAATTTTTATGGGGTTGTGTTTGGACCTGGTTTTCTTGAGACTTTGCTACAAGGGTTTTCTGACAGCTGCTAGCACAGAGAGAACGTGGCTGTGTCTTAATCAATTGTGGCCACCAGATGAAGAGACAGAAGCACAGGAACCTCCAAGGGGAATCCAAGCCAAAGACAAAAAGCTGCTTTTCAGTCATAACATCCAAACAGTGAGATGCCCGGGGAACGAAGAGAGAATGATGTCATCCTGAGAGGAAAGAAACCACCTGGAGATGTGTTAGACTCCAGGTACTCAGCTGGGATGTAGATCAAACCCATTGAGCAGGACCATAGACAGACTCTGAGAGAAGGTGACATTTGAGCAGAGGCTCTGATTAATGTTCCTGTCCTGCCTAGTCCCACAGCTGCTTTGTCCCAAATAAACACACAGACACTATATTAATTATTAAATTGTTGGCCAATAGCTAGGGCTTTTTATTGGCTAGCTCTGTATTAATTATTAACCCATTTCTGTTAATCTATGTATTGCCACTAGAATGTGGCTTACCCATAATCCGACATGTTACTATCTCAGCAGCATGGCGTCTCTCCGAGGCCTCTCTCTCTCCTCCCTCTCCCCAGCCTTCTCCTGGTCTGGTAGCCCCGCCTGTGCTTCTTGCCTGGCTATTGGCCAATCAGTGTTTTATTCATCAACCAATAAGAGAAACATACATACAGAAGGGCAGCCCCCATCATCTGACAGGTAAGGTTCTCAGGTCTCGGATATTCTTTCTCCCCTGGATTTCACTTGGTATAAGAAGCACAGGACTTAGTTACCAGCAGCCTGGGCACAGAGAGGACCGGACGACACAGTTCTCTGAGAAAAGAGAAGAGCAGTTTCCCCATGTTAACTCGTGGAATGGAGGAGGGGAGGGTGTTCAGAATCCTCTCCACGGTCCAAACCTGTACTTCCAACCCCCAGAGAAAGACGACAATAAACGATTATAGCTTTTCTATATCCATCTACCCTTCTACAGTTTACAGCATGCTTTTAGCTTCTTCAGACCCAGAATAGAAAGAAACAGATGGCTCACTGAAAACAGTTAATTAGAGTGAGTTAAATAAAGCAACCGTCTCTAAAGGTGGTGGGCAGGTTTCATGGATTTCTTCCTTAAGACTCTCTGGTATTTTAATTGCCCGGGTAGGATTAGGGATAAACTGGGCGCATAGCACGCATACCCTCCCACGGGGCCGTGGCACCCAGGTGAGGACTGCCAATGGTGGGGCGTGGGTGGTGCTAGGCGATCTGAGTGAGAAGAATCCATGAGGCCAGGACATGAGTTTCCTGGGAATCACATAAAGCTGGCTGTATTCCTCCACAGACCTCCTCGAGTGCTGTGCTGTGCTGTGCTGTGCTGGGTGTTGCTAAAGCAACTCTGGGTTGTTCTCACTTCTTCTAATCCAAAGGGATGGTAGATCTGCGACCTATTTGCCTCCACACCTGTAGCAGTGACCACGCCTTTTGGGCGTGGTTACAGGTGCAAACGGACATGACCAGTTAAAGGAAAAGGATCAGCGGACACATGGGGAAGGGCCTAGGCCTGGCCCAGGATGATGTGGTAGACTTTGGGGAGCCCCTTTTGAGGGCCTTACCGTGCCTGGGGAGTGGAGGGGGGATGGCTAGGGGCAGGTGGGATGTTGGGGGGAGGGGAGGGAGAAGGAGAAGGTATTGACATCTGAAGCAAGCTTGTTCCTAATTTGAACTAATAAAATATAAAATTTTTAAAAAAAGAAAAGAAAAAGGATCAGGGCTGGGAAGGTGCTTTGGGTCCTGGGGGGCATCTAGGAGTCAGGGTCTGCAGATCTTCTCCTTAGTTCTGAGAAGTTTGTTAGGGTCCTCTGATTCTCCCTTTATCTTTTTAGTGGAGTCCATTGTATATTAACTTGAATTATCTCACTCCGCATGTGCCATCTTGCTTTGCCTGTGTTGCTAAGTGGGGAATCAGGAAAGAGGTAGCAAGACCTCTTGGGTCGGTGTGTTCCTGTTTTTGTTTTCTTTTGTCTTGTGTTTTTTTTCCATTGCTGTGATGGTCTGCCTGTGTACCCAAGCATCTTAAGAAAGGACATGGCTGTTTTGCCTCTGATTTCAGGGTTTTCAGTCCACTCTGATTGTCCCCATGACTTCCAGGCCTGTGGTGACACAGAGGGTCATGACAGAGGCATGTAGCAGAGCGGAGCTGCTTACTTCTGCAGCTAGGAGAAAACAAGAAGTGGGTAGCAAAGGATAAGACACATGTCTGGGTACATCCCCGCTGGCCTACTTCCTACTCTCTGCAATGCAAATCTATCAAAACATTAACCCATCAGTTAAGTTATCACTCTCAGCAGCCAGTCATTTTCCCAAATCCTGTTAGCTGGCAGCAAAGTCTCCCAGTACATGAGCCCATTACGGACAGTTTATATTTAAACAACAATGGGCAGCAATCGTGCAAAGCTATTCCCACCCCATCTCCAAAGTGACACGTGTGAAAGCAGTTACCAGGGCCAGTGACAGGCCCACAGCCAGCTGCAAAGCTGCAGAACCAATAGCAGACTGGAGTGGAGCATTTCAGTGTGACCAGGCACAAAGCAGAGAAACAGCCAGCACCCTTTCACACTTGAAGGGATGAAGGTCCAACGTCCACTTTGCTGCCTAAAGTCATGTGACCACATTTGCAGGGTTTGTTGGACCCAGAAGTGAAGTCCAACTCTGGGAGATGCACCCCACAGAGTCACTCACAGGACACAAGTTCCATGCAAAAGCAAAAGGATTTTATTCCAACGCATTGGGGTCGTTCCCCGGGAAGATAATGGCCCTGAGTTCCCAAAGCAGGCGTTTTTTATGTCTTTTTGGTCATTAGGCAGGAGTGTGACAACATATTGATTAGCTATAACATACATGAGTCATTTACTGATTGGTTGGGAACTGAACTTACAATTTTTCCCACGAGGGGTTTGGAATGTTATTTTGGTTTTTGCACCTGCAAGGCCATGAGACCACAGCTAGTGGATTTTCCGGGAACAGAGTGACTTATCAAATACACGCTGGTGGGTATCAGGCTAGGCTTGAGTTGGGGTCTTTCAGGTTCATCATCTGTGTTTCCACATTCATTTCCCTGATCTCCTGGAGGAAAACTTCGCATAAAACCTTCCACGTCAGCTGGGTGGTGGTGGAACACACCTTTGATCCCAGCCCTTGGGAGGCAGAGGCAGGCAAAGCTCTGTGAGTTCAAGGCCAGCCTGGTCTACAAAGCAAGTTCCAAGACAGGCTCCAAAACAATACAGAGAAACCCTATCTCAAAATAACAACAACAACAACAACAAATGTTCCATCTCATCTAATTGGGGAGGATATAGAGATATAGAGAGAAGAGCCACAGTAACTGTGCCATGCATTACTGATGCTGTTTCCTGAGGATTCATCCATGCCCAGTATGAAGAATATTTCTTCTCCCGTGTGGCAAACCCAATAGCACGGGTTCCTCTTCCTGTCCCTCATGAAGATGGAGACACACCACCCTTCATTTGCTCTGTCAGTCAGTGAGTAGGAAAGCCAAGCCTTTCCCCTTCCAACTCCTGAAAAGAAACCAAGGATCCCATTTTGGTCTCCTACACATGTAACCCATCATCACCTGAGAGCCCATGCCTGTGGATTTGTCTTCATGCCTATCAGCATCTCCTTGATGCCCTCCCCACCACTTAGCACCTGGCCAAGAGGAAAAGTGGCTCCCAGCCATGTCTTCCCATTCCTGTAGATGCAATAGCCAAGAGCTCAACTGAGTCCGTATTTCCAAGTTCAGTTTTTTCTGTCTAACATGGATTCTGCCCATGTTAAATCAACTTTCCATTCAAATAACGAGCTAAAGCGGTTCCCAGTTGTAATAGTTGTCTCTGTTTATCATGGCTAGTATTGCCATCACTCCTAAATGAACACATTATTATTAATGCCACCATTAGTAGTGAGCTTGGGCTCTGGGGTCAGAAGATTCCCCATTATAAATTCCTGCCCTGACCCTTAATAACTGTGTTTTGAGCAAAGCACTTAGCCTCAACCTCTCTCATCCCTCGAATGATACAATAAAGACCTTAATTATATCTGCCTCAAGCAGTTATTGTGAGCATTAAGTAAGATGATGTAGGCAGTGTTTTGTGATGCTCCTGGCACATAAGTGCTCAACGAAAATCGCTGGTGGTAGCATGACTTTATTTTTTAAGACATCAGAGCAGCAGCAGGAAGGATAGCTTAGTAGGTAAAGTATCTGCCATGCAAGTGTGAGGAACAGATCTTGGGCACGGAGCACCCACATAAATGCCAGATAGACATGATGGCAAAATTACAGCACTTGGAAGGCAGAGAGAGGGGATCCCTGGAGCACCCTGGCTAGTTAAACTAGACACATTGCTGATCTTTCAGTGCAGTTGAGAGAACCAAGCTCAGCGGAGAAGGGAGAAACTGCAAACATCAGCCCCATGCCTCTACACACATGTACACACAGCACGTCCACAGCACACAAACATGTACATCCAAATGCACCATGCATGCAAACATCTATGAACACCACATATACACAAACACATGCAAAATAAAATAAGAAATCAGAGCATTCTGAATGTTGGCAAGACTGAGAAATGAAAAGAAAGAGAACGCTGTGGGAGGGACTGGGATACATGAGAACTCCATTGGCCAAACACGGTTTAAGAAGCCCTGGTGGTCACTGGCCCTATTGAACTGTGTGCAGATGAACCAGCCAGATCCAGCCCAGCCTCTCATATGCCATATGGTGGTGTGGGTGGGGGAGAGATGCCCTCCCCCTCACACCCTTGCCACCTCTGGCAGGTGGGAGAGCTGGCTCTGAGGTCATAAGAGCAGTAGAACCGGCCCTGCCCCTTGCTCTTCACCGCGAGGGGCGAACTAGCCAGGGCAATGCTGGAGAGCTCACCCTGGCTGTGAGGACAGGGGAGAGCTGATGGGCTGACCAAGCCTGCAACTAAGCAGGCCCCAAACGAGGAGAACGAGTTGGCCATCCCAGCATCTACCCCTTGTATGATATGTGGGAACACATGAAGGGGCCGGCCCTACAGACCTAAAACCGCAGGATCTCCATGACCCGGGGTAACAACAGCATATCCAAGGGGAGTCCCAGCGGGGACCCAATATTTATAGTGCAGCAGAAGCTAGAGGCCTTGAGCCAGACCAACGACACTTTGCAAAGAACACTTGCAAGTATAGATATATGGACAAAAGGGTTTACTAGGTGACTCACAGTGGCAGCTTCCAAAACAAGATTTTTTTTTCCTTTCTTTGCTTTTTTCTTTTTTTCTCTTCAATTTTATTTATTTATTTATTTATTTATTTATTTATTTATTTGGTTGGCGAGCATGCAGAGGACCAATACAAAGAAACAGAGAAATGAATGGGATGGAGATGATGATTAATAAATCATAAAAAATAAATAAATAAATAAATAAATAATAAAGAAGTAAAAAAATAAAAAAAACTGAAAGAAAACAGGGGGCAGCCATTTTACAGAGTGGAGGCATTGTAACGTAGGGAATAAAAAGAAGTTGGCTATGGAATATATTTCAGAGGGTAAGATTTTCTCTTTTCTAGTTTTAAGTAGAAATAGAGGCTGTGTGGGCTGAATTGTGCACCCTCAAAATTCGAGTGTGAAATTCCAACCCCAAGGACATCTGACTGTAGTTGTCATAGGAGAGGCAGTTGTGTTAAAACAAAGTCATGCAGGTGTCCTGGTACAGTCTCACAAGCATCCTCATAAAAAGAGATCAGAACCCAGGATAAAGAACTCATGGGTAGGGAGATGGGCGTGGCCGTGTGAGTAGAAGAGCCTCTGAAGTGCCTTCATCTCAGGCTCCCAGCCTCCAGAATGACAAGAAAATCCATTTCTTTTGTTTAAGTAACTCCATGATAGGAGCCTTCACAAAATAATGTTATAGGTGATTAAGCAGTAGAGACTTTTTCCCAAAACAAACAAACAAAACAGCCATTTGGAGGATAAGATTCTTTGAACTTACTTACACAAGTTCTCTGATTCACGAAGCAGAATTAGGTTCCTTCCATGCAACCATAGCTGCCCAAGGCCAAAGTGACAGGGTCCCCTCCCCCGTAGGAAGCCATTGGCTGCTGCTCTCCTCTGCTGTGCAACTGTGACCAGCCAGCCCCTTCGGATGAAAACTAAATTAATTCACACTTCAAACCCGGGATTGGTCATGAGTCAATGACAGTGTCTTTCTCGGACGTAGAACTTGACAGAGGAAGTACACGTGGATACGTGGACTAAAGGAACCCTGGAACCTTCTACCCTGTCTCTTCCACTGTCAGCTACGTGACGCAAAACAATAATGGAATTCCCCTGTCTCATTTTACTTATCTGCGAAATGAGGACAATAATTAGAAAACGTTGCGGGATTGTTAAAATTCACCAGGTTCACGTGAAAGTACTTCTTAGTACTATTTCCTGAAAAGACCAAGAAGTCGTTAACTCAGTAACCGGTTCTGAGTGTTTGCGTAAGGTTTACGTCACATTTCAGGACTGCACTGAACGCACCAAGATGAATGGTGTATGTGTGTATCTTTCCCATCATGAGATTTATGTTTAAAGGAAGAGTTAGGTGTTAGACACCAAGGCAAGGAGTGTGTTACAGAGCTGCCTGTGGTTCTGTGAGAGCACTAAGCTCAACATCAGTCAAGAGCCTAGAAAGTTTCCACAAAACACATCTCTACCTGATAGGTGAAGATAGAAAACAAGGAGCTAATCTCGGGCAAGACTGAAATTTCTCATCACTGTATAGGTGGTAAAAATGGATGTATTTATATGGTGAGATGGAAACTATTTGTCTCTTCATTTGACTCCTTCTGAAAGCAAACCTTGGAAACTAGAACTTAAGAGGCAGCAATGTCCCTGACAGAGATCCTAAGAAATACGGAATGGAAGAGAAAGAAAACACTGATATATGTCTCATTGTTGGGTAGATCAGCTACCTAGGTGGGCAATGGAAGCCGATTCTGAAAGTTCAAAATTACATGATTCTCGGAGAGAAGGGGAAGGGTACAGAACACCACTTCCTATCCGTTGTTTGTGGAGACCTGTGGTTTAGGGATATCAGCCCCCTGCCTCTTCAAAGCTACTGGTCACATGGGAAGAGTGCCCTCTGGTGGCTAAAGAAAAAACTCACAAGACCCACAAGTGTTGGCAGTTGAGTAGGGTGAAACAGTCTCAAGGAGGAACCCTGTAACAGTATCTAAAACAGGATTGGGAAGTAGAAAAGAAGGCTGTCCATGTAACCCAGTGGGCGAGCACAAACATGCAGGGCTCTGAGTTCAGCGCCAATACAAAAACAAAAAGGAGAGAGGCCTTGGTGATTTAGGAGCCCGAAGAATTGGGGACGTGTAGACCCTTAGATTAAAGAGGTGGGTGGCAGCGAGGCCATGAAAATGTGTTGTGATGTGGTGTGAGAACTTTAGAGGGAAACCTGGGACACTGGAGGGCTTTAAGGATGGAGGAGTGTGTCAGCATCCAATGTCATACATACCCCTTTAAAAAGATCACTCTAGGTGGCATAAGGAGAATGCCTTTGAGTAGAGCAAGGCTGGAGGACCTCAAGTTGGAAGCTTTTCTATTGGTGGCCAAGAAAGACACTGCAAAGAGCCTTGCTTTTAAAAGTAGCAGCAACATGAAAATGAGATCAACAAGGCAGGACCAAGAGTCAAAGATAACGGATGCTCCCTTTGTTGATTTCACGGCTCTGGCGCCTCTAGTGGCAGAGAATGAAGAAACAGATGAAGTCTTAGCTAGAAAGAGATACACGCTAAGTGTGCAGCATCATAGTTTAAAGAGTGTGAGAATGATCCAGGGTATCAAAGCCCAAGAACTAATCTAGAAATATGAATTTGGAAACGGCTATGTGTGGGTGGAGGAGAGATTGAGCATAAATGAGCTCTGTCAAGTGAGGTTGTCCAAGGTGAGCCATTCACTGAACTGCAGACATGTTTAAAATACAAGGAAGGTTTTTCAAAAATAAATCCTTAAAGGGGGAAAGCATAAAAAAAGGAGATATTTCACAGAAAGTCAGGAGACACGAGATCCTGAGTGGCCAGCATGCCGAGCTACGTGGCTGCTCAGTACGATGGAAACCGGCGCATGTGCAGTGATGTTTCCCAATTTAGATGTCTTTCTCTCCCTTTGTTTCATTCCACCCTGAGATGTGAGCAGCAATAGACAGAGGAGAAAGACAGCTTACAAAGGATGGGAACCAGGAGGAGGAGGGACCTGTTAACAGGCACAAGTGTCTACAAGATCCAGGGTATGCTGTCCTTTCTCTTAGGAAAGGTGGAGAGTGGAGACCAGCATGGAGAAGGCAGGAAGGAGTAAGACATAAGAAAAGAGAGGGTTGAAGGAAAAAAGATGAAATGATTACGTACACATACGCATGCATGGAGACTAAATCCAGGGAGAGTTACCACCCAGCCTCAGCTTCCCTGGTGAGTCGGCAGAAAGACCATCTATGGAAGAGGGTGATGTGGTGGATTAAGCGAAGGAGAATGGTGAAACTCTGGACCAGTCATTGAGAAGAACAGAAGGATTGGCCAAGGACGAAGGCATGAGGTTCAGAAGTGCTGGCTCAGCTGATGTTGACGACCACATGATGGTGTGATCATGATACAAGGGACGAAACACTCTTGTTCCTCCCAATTTCCTAAGGTATATTTTTCTTGGCATACCCTAGTAACTCACTTCTTCCAACACTAGGCTCCAACTTCTATTCTCCCTCACCTCCCCAAAATACCATCTTATCAATCCGTCAAGGGTTAATTCATGAGGACAGAGCCCTCATGGTACGGGTTACCTCTCAATGACTAGATCCATCAGCCAGGGACCAACTCTAACAACGAAGCGGTTGGAAGGCTCTTCCTGTCCAAACAATGACAACCGGATTAGTGTGGTTAGTAACAAGTTCCAAGAGAGCTAGCTAGCTGCCTTGCTCCTCCTGGACACATCTGGGAAGAGCCACCTTTGAACCACAAAGTGCCTCTTCATTATATACAATCTGCCAGGTACTTACAAGCACCCAGAACGTGAGAAATAACTTTGTGATTAGAGTCAACCCAGACTTACTGAGACACGCAGTGCTAACACGTGTTGCCTGAACTCTAATTGTTTGTCCTGTCACTGGATTCCTGTCGGCCAGGTCCTTGCATACAGGTAGCATGGTTGCAGACCTTGAGCTCTCATGAGCATCTATCTCTACCTCCTCTCTAACCCAGGAGCTGTACTCGCAGTCCTACGACGCTGTTGGGGTGATGTTTGCCTCCATTCCCGGATTTGCAGACTTTTACTCTCAGACAGAAATGAACAACCAGGGTGTGGAATGTCTACGCCTCCTGAATGAGATCATTGCCGACTTTGATGAGGTAAGTCTAAGCACCAGAACTCCAGGCCGTATTTCAAGCACAAACATGTATTAGATTATTTGATTTTCGCAATCAATGTCCATCTGAATAAATCGGTGTCTTGATAAATGTATAATATATAGCCTAGTTAATATTTAGAACAGGCCAGGTGGTGGTGGCGCACGCCTTTAATCCCAGCACTCGGGAGGCAGAGGCAGGTGGATCTCTGTGAGTTCGAGGCCAGCCTGGTCTCCAGAGCGAGTGCCAGGATATATATATATATATATATATATATATATATATATATATATATATATATATATGATATATATATCAGCTAATAAATGTATAAAATATAGACTAGTTAAGTCAATCAACATATTCATCACTTCTGCATTTCAGTAAAAACAGTTAAAATGTAACCCTAAATGTCTTAGGGTTCCTATTGCTGTGAAGAAACACCATAACCACGGTAACTCTTGTAAAGGAAAACATTTAATCCAGGTGGCTTTGCTTACAGTTCAAAGGTTCTGTCCATTATCACACACAGTGGTGTACAGGAAGACATGGTGATGGAGAAGAATCTGATAGTCTTACGTCTTGCAGGCAACAGGAAGTGGTCTGAGTGTTACACTGAGCGAAGCTTGAGCAGAAGAAACCTCAAAGCCCACTCCCACAGTGACACGCTTCCTCCACTAAGGCTGCACCTACTTCATGAATGCCACACCTCCTAATAGTGCCGCTCCCTTTGGGGGTCATTTTCTTTCAAACAAAGTTTTGCATATTATAATTCCATATATATGTGAAATCACAGAGTGGGTTCAACATAAATCAGACACCACCACATCTCACCCCTATGGCTTTACTATTCAGACTGTAAGTCACTTTCATAGAAGGAGACACGGCTAGTGCATTAGTTAGGAGGCATGGTTGGGGCCTTGTAAGTTGTGAGGAGGAACTCTCTAGTGACAGTGTGTCTTCTAAAGTGGGCTACACATTTATGATAGAAACCTTCTTTTGTATCCTGCTGGGTTTCCAGGACCTACTACTGAGCCTAGTACATTTAGAGACATTGTCTCAGGCTTGGAGAACAACTAACCTAACACATGCAAGGCTCTGGGTTCAAGCTCAACCCCCATGATTGGAGAAAAAGGAAGAGGAACTGGACACTGGTTAAGTGAAAGAACCATCTTTAGTTTCTAGTTCTGGAGGGTAGAAGTCTAAGATCAGGCAGCCTCGTATTTTGAGGACTCCTGCTACCTTGCAACTTGGCTCTTAGCTAAGTAGTTCTAAAGAAAACATAGAAGGACAGCATCTGCCCAGCCACAACCAGCAGGAAGCCAGGAAAATTCAGTTGTATGGCGGTAGAGTGAGATGGGCAACTGAAGACCTTCCCAAGACCTTCAAGCTCAACTATGCACACCTGAGGGACAGCTAAAAGACCAGACATGTTTTGTGTGTGTCTTTGAGAAGTCATCAGACACACAAGTATGCAGACCTTCATGCCTGAACTCATGTCTGTTCCATATATCACATCTACCTATGCATGTCCAGCACTTGAGACCCTATGAATTTTAATGTTTTTAAAGGGAGGCGAAGAGTTGGAGAACTAAAAGATGCTAACATCAAGGTCTTGGCAGAACTGTGTTCCTTCTAGAGCACTGGTTCTCAACCTGTGTGTTGTGACCTATTTGGGTCATATATCAGGTATCCCGTGTATCAGATATTCACATCATGATTCATAACAGTAGTAAAATTACAGTTATGAAGTAGCAACAAAAATAATTTTGTTATTGGGGTCACCATGCCATGAAGAATTGCATTAAAGGATTGCAGCATTAGGAAGGTTGAGAAACTCTGATTTATAGGCCTTTTTAAAAAAAAAAAAAAAAAACTTTCCATGGCACACGAATTCCTTGGTTCATGGCTTCTTCCCATTTCTGTAAAACCATCAATCACATAATCCTGATTTTTTCTTCTCTCCCCAGTATCTCCTGCCCTTGTTCTTCTGCCCTTTACTTATGAGGGTACTTATCATGTGATATAACCCCAGGTTAATTCCCATCCCAAGATCCTAATCCTAATCTCACCTTTAAAGTCCCTTGTCCATGAAAGATAACATGTGAATTCCAAGGATTGGAAACTCGGTAGGTTTCCTGACCCAGGGGCATGGTTCTGTCCACTGAAGTTACTAAAGACTAAAGTATTCTTTCCTTTACACTGATATCTAAATTTCAGGTAACATGTAGGAAATGTAAAGACTGGCAGCTTTTCTTTAGTGCATTCATTCATTCATTCATTCAGCGCTACTGTGCTCTAGGTTCTGAGCGGTAAACAGAATTGGAGATGATACCTACCACCAAAGTCTTCCAGCCAAAGGAAGATGACGGTCAGTAAGCAAAGTTAGAGCTACATCTAAGGAAGGGAGGTAACACGGGGCAGCGAGCGATCAAGGGCTGTGTGAGAATGGAAGCCGTGTTCCATTTAGATGGTGGCCTTGAGGCAACGGAGAGTAGATTAGTGTCAGGCAGGATGAGAAGGAAGAATGGGAGTGGCCACGCCATCATCTGAAGGAAGAGCAAGTGGCCCATAGGTCTAAGACAACACTCCTGAGATAGAACTTGTGTCTTTGTTCAAAAGTAAGCAAAGAGGTGAGGGGCTAGAGTAGGGCACAGAAACAATAAGGGCGGGATCCTGGGAGGGGTTAGTGGTCATGGAAAGCCATGCTGGGCTCAGTGAAAACTGGCTTAGCCCTGGGTAGAGCTAGAAAGCACTGAAGGGTTTTGCACCAGGCACCGGCATGATCTGACTGGCTCAATTGATATCACCTGGCCGCTACGCTGAGTGAGAGGAGGCAAGGACAGTAATGGGTACAGCTGAATGCTAACAGCGGCTTAGGGTAGGGTACTGCCAGGGAGAAGGGGGAGTTGTAACATCCTAAGTATATGTTGGGAGTAAACCCCAAAAGATTTGTTGACTGACTAGGGAATATTTTTTATTTCTTATTTAGGCTTATCACATATCCTCGGCTATTCACTTTAACAGTCAAGAGCATTTAGACACACCCCTCTGACATTTAGCAAGTACTTATAAACATGGATTGACTGATTGAATGCATGACCCTCCAAGGGAAAACGAAACACTTAAGATGCCCAACCGTTGTTGTAGTCAGACCTTTCTCCATAGTGAACCGAGGAGAGCAGATTTTCAGGAGCCCCAAGCCACTATAGGGCCCCACACAGCAGCTGTGTAAACACAAGGAATAACAGCATGACCTGAATCTATTGCAGCTGCTTGGGGAGGACCGGTTTCAAGACATAGAGAAGATTAAGACCATTGGTAGCACGTACATGGCCGTCTCAGGACTGTCACCAGAGAAACAGGTAAGGTCTCCTTGGACTCAGCTACACCTGTGCATGTGCCTGATTGTGCTGAGGGTGGCTTCAAGAACAATGGAGGGAAATCTAAACTGGACTGTCATGGTTATAGGATGTACATTCACCCTTGACAAAAGAGGTTTGCTGAATCATGAGAAGCTGTTACTCTGTTAAAAAAAATCTTCTGGGCTTCATTCTGAATCTCTCTGTTCACCTGAACAAAGAAACCTGTGCCAAGAAATACCTTGGTTCTGATTTAGCTGTGGGTAACACACACACACACACACACACACACACACACACACACACACACACACACAAATCCCTAGTACTTATCCATTTCCTTATTCTTGCTTTCATTTTATCCTTCAAAGGCTGTGTGGTGGTAGTGGTAGCTTTATAAAATACTGGGCTATATGCTAGGCACCAGTGTTAATGAGGGTACTAACTTCTACCTTCCAGGGCTAATGGGTGAGTAATCTGAGGACACTTTCATGTCCCCCATATAAAGCCAATAATCTTGGGAGTATCAACAGATATTATGGGAGTTTGAGTCAAAGTCACTGGGGGGGATGGAATCCCCATTAAAGGAAGACACTCTAAGTCTTCCAAGAGTGGTCCTCAATAGCAGGCCTTAGAAAACAAGCGCCCCCAGGCCACATCTGACCCAACAACCACATTTGTAAATAAAGTTTTATTGTACACAGGCATTCCCATTTGTTTCTATTTTACCTTTTGCTCCTTTACAACCAAAATGACGATGCTGAGTAGTTACAAGGACCAGATTTATCTGCTGCTCGGCCTTTGGTTGAACTACCCAGCCTCTGTAGGGTGCCAAATCCTCTCTCTCACACAATCTCATTCGACTGTGAAGAGGTGGACAGGGCCATCAAGCTTCACCTCACTTTACAGATCGGGAAACAGAGAGGAAGAGACTCACTCTGCACTTCCCTGGGGGGAGGGGTTCACAGATATGCACGGGAACACCCCATAATGGGTTCCCAGGAAACAAACTTATGGACTGGAAAACCTACAGGTTCAAGGATAGGACCATCTACACATGGGCATTGATACAAATGCATGAACCCCAGTGAGCATACGCGGGAATCCATAACAGGGCAGGGTTCCTAGACAAGAGTAGATGTGAAGGGAAGGTGTGACGATGACCACACACTATAGCGTTAAATGAATCTCCGCTGGTCTCGTGCCTCTGGGATACCGATGGCTTGAAGGTGTAGGGGCTCCCTTGCATGGCTATTTTTTCCTAAGGAATGTGCACTTGGGGTTAGACTGTAAAACCTCAGCTGAAGACATCAAATGCTTGTAACCCTGAAGGAACCCTTCTCTCATATGTTCTCCAGCAATGTGAAGATAAATGGGGGCATTTGTGTGCCCTGGCTGACTTCTCTCTCGCCCTGACCGAAAGCATACAGGAGATCAACAAGCACTCATTCAACAATTTTGAGCTCCGAATTGGTGAGTCGCAGCTAGAGGTAGAGGCCTCACTGAGCCAAGTGTCTTTGTTTGTTACCTCAGCCCCTCCCACGTCCTGGGCATCAATCCAGGAAGGCTTTCTCTTGCAAAATGCATGAGGTTCTATTATGACCCTGACAAGGACAGGCACGGAGTCAACTCAGGCCTCTCTGGGCTTCCTCATCCAGGATGCTGGCAGCAAGGCAGGATCCTGACCCATGCAGAAACACAAAGCAAACACTAGGCCGGCCTCTTCTCCACATGCCCGTGTAGTGCAAGCTTAGAAAAGCAGCTAATGCCCCAAGAGCAAGCTTAGAAAAGCAGCTAATGCCCCAAGAATCACATGCTTCTGACTTTGTCCTGTTGCTCAAAGCTGGTAGTCAATGAGTTGCTTGCTGCTCCTTCTGGATAACACCTCAGACAACAGCAGGATTCTACCTCTGAGGCTATCACATCCCATACTGAGCCAGAGACAGGCAGAAAGCAACAGTTTCTCAGCCACGCAGTCTCCTTCCATCGCAGGGACAGACACTCCCTGGGCAAAGTAGCCACACCATAATCACTGCAATTGAATAAAATCGTTCGAGTTTGCATAATTTGTTCATTCCTCCTCCATCTCCTCTGGGCTGCCAGGAGCCTCCAGGGGTCCAGCCTGACAGCCCAAGCTCTAGGTCACATTTGCATTTTGTAGATGAAGAAACTGGATGGATCCCAAACCAGACACCACTCGCCTAGCATCACATCAGAAGGCCAAGCAGCGGTGGCAGTGGCGGCAGCTCCAGGAGGCCTGACTCTGAGATAAACGGCATCCTGGCTACCGAGGGGCAGTTGCAAACAGCTGCTGTCCTCATGCTGTAAACGTCCTGTCACTGACAGGCTATTTTACTTCATTAGACTCTCCCTTAGCAGCTTGCAGGAAAAGAATGGGGGTTAAAGAAATAGCAATATCTGTTCCTCAGATCAGAGAAATGCCTCCCGATTTTGTCCTTTGAAACAAGGCTTTTTATTGATGGTTTTGATCTATGGATGGGTTGTTGAAGGCTTGATTCCAAGTTTCTCATCAATCTCATGTCCTCTCTGCAATCGTTGGCTTCACAACTGAACCAAGAATCAAAAAAAAAAAAAAAAAAAAAAAAGACTATCATCCCTGAAAAGAGAAATGGTCTAAGTAAATTCCAAAGACATGGGCGAGATCAGGGCTACCCCCGGCTGTGATGTGTATTAAACTGTCGGTGCTGTTTCATTGATCTCCAGAGTGAGAAACTTTAAATCCCCACTGGGCTGAGCATCTCAGTCTGGGTTTCACGTGTGTCACAGCCAGCTCCATGACTTTGAGCAAGACACCGAGACTTTCTCAGCCTCAGCTTTCTTCTTCGGTGCTGGCTTGGCTTGATGCTACAAGATCACCCCCACTGCCTGTGACCTTGCAGAAACCACATGACAGTCAAATGACATAATGTCTCTCGGGCTTTGAAGAGCTAATTGTCATTGTGATTCCTGTCTATTCTATAGCCTGTGTGTGTGTGTTGTACATAGTGTGTAATGTCTATATGTGTACGTGTATTATGTATGTGTATGTGTGTTGGGTATAATGGACGGTGTATAGTGCCTATGTGGGTAGTGTAGTATATAGTACATATTGTGTGTAGTGTATGTGTATATGTATAGTGTAATTTATGTGTATATGTGTGTATAGAATGTAGTGTATATGTGTGCATGTGTGTATATATAAATATATATATGTATAATATGGTGTATGTGTGTATATGCATGTAAGTGTAATGTATATATGTGTGTACAATATAGTGTGTATGTGTGTGTGTATATAATGTAGTGTATATGTGTATATGTTTAGTGTAACATATAGTGTGTAGTACTTCTGTCTAGAATGATCTTACCTATAGGTCTGTCCTATCTGTAAGGCTAGTCCTATCCCTTTTCTCAGGTCTCTCACCAGAAGGTCTTTCCTAGCTGCTCTACTCAACAATATAATGTCTCTGCTCTCCTATTCCTACTCACTGATAGTTTCTGTTTTCGTTAACTTCTAATATTATATTACCTGCTTTTAAAATTATTTCCTGTCTCTGGAGTAGGGGACAAGCTCGTGTCTTCTTGTTTGCCCTACCTCGCCAGTATGTCACGTATCAGACGCCTAGTCAGTCTTTATAGAATTATGAAATTCAGCTGGGCATTGGTGGCCAGCACTCAGGAGGCAGAGGCAGGTGGATCTCTGTGAGTTCGAGGCCAGCCTGGTCTCCAGAGCAAGTGCCAGGATAGCCTCCAAAGCTACACAGAGAAACCCTGTCTCAAAAAACCAAAAAAAAAAAAAAAAAGAAAGAAAGAAAAAACAGAAAAAGAAAAAAGAAAAAAAGAAAATTATGAAATTCTTTCCTTTAAGAGACAGATGGGCATAGCACACATTTTCCTGGAGCAAGTATTGAGACTATCATTAATGAAGAATGGGGTGGGAGCAGGGCACAAAGAGTTCAAACAAAACAAACAACAACAAGACTATGGCGCCAAGGTGAACGTGGTTACCGGGTGCGGGAACTAGCAGTTCAGTTTGGCGTGGTGGAGTGGGAGGGACGGGGGATGAATTAGGCTGGCGAGCCAAGCTGGAGCTAGTTCAAAGACGCTATGGATTGAAGGCGAGATTTAAGTGAGTTCACCAGACCCAAGAGAAATGATAAATAGGTGTTTTATTGGGGAAGAACTTATATAGATAGGAGTAAATAACCACCTCATCCTTCCTGCTCCAGGAGATACAGTCTCCGCCCTTCGGATGCTCTCCACAACCTAAGAGAGCGCATGCCCCCCAAGAGAGCACATGCCCGAAGCTCCTCTACCTTAAGGGGTCACATCTGCACATGAAACCACACCCAAAGGGTGTGGCCACTACTACAAGTTCACTGGCAAGACAAGATGCCCCTACAATGGATTATAACCCTAAAGAGCACTGGCTTTATCCTTAGGAACAAAGACGTCCTAGCGGACATTCAAATGGGTTCTCACCGGATAGCTATAGGGATCAGAGAGCCCTTTCCCTCCCCTCCAGAAGCAGAGGGTGGGGAAAGTGGGCTTCAAGAGGACAAGTGGTATATGGGAGACATTGCCATGGGCTAGGAGAATAGTACTGGAGACGGAGACAAAAACAGAGAAGGAAATGATCTGCCCAAGCTCTCAGAGCACTGTGCAGGCAAGAAAAGATGGCAGGGCCCTGAGTCCTGGTCAGCACCTTGGGCATCCCACACCCAGGATAAGTCTAATGTGCATGTGGAAATGATAAGCTCTATGTCAATCACTGCCCAGGTGTGCTTTGTTCATATTGCTTTACATAAACTGTCTTTTACATTCTGATCTGGAGATGGGTAAAGTGAGGATCACGTACCTTAAACAACTCACCCGGGTGACTCATCTAGTAAGCAACCGAGGTAGGGCCTGGATTCCACTGTTCCAGAGACTACACACATGCCTACCACTTCCTCTGTCTCACTCCTTCCTCTCTTGGGTTCTTTTGCAGGCATCAGCCACGGCTCAGTGGTAGCAGGCGTGATTGGTGCCAAGAAACCACAGTATGACATCTGGGGTAAAACGGTGAACTTGGCCAGTCGCATGGACAGCACAGGGGTGAGCGGCCGGATCCAAGTTCCAGAGGAGACCTACCTTATCCTGAAGGACCAGGGTTTTGCCTTCGACTATCGCGGAGAGATCTACGTGAAGGGCATCAGCGAGCAAGAGGGGAAAATCAAAACGTACTTTCTCCTGGGAAGAGTCCAACCCAACCCATTCATCTTGCCGCCAAGGAGACTGCCCGGGCAATACTCTCTGGCTGCGGTTGTCCTTGGCCTTGTCCAGTCTCTGAACCGGCAAAGGCAGAAGCAACTGCTCAATGAGAACAGCAACTCAGGCATCATCAAGGGCCATTACAACCGGCGGACTTTGTTAACACCCAGTGGGCCAGAGCCCGGAGCACAAGCTGAAGGCACCGACAAATCCGATTTGCCATAGAAAGCATTTTCTTTGTGTTTCTTTCTCTTTTTTTGTATTTCTTTTATATATAAAATAAATATACTAATAAAAAGGTTTAATTTTTTTTAGAACGAGGATGGTTTCATTGGTCTCTGAATATGCCAGATCAAGTACACAATTCAAGGTTCTCCTCCTTCATGGCTCTTATCACAAAATTCTGACTTAGGGGAGTTCCCATCTTAATTGGGAAAAGGGGATTTGTAAGCAGATCCTCAACGTTATCGAGTGTCTAATAACAACTTAGTTTTGAGATCTAATACCAGGCCAAGAATTATGTCAAGTTCTGACTCAAGGATCTCATAACCCTTACAATAGCTGTGCAGTCATTCAACTGATATTTGCCGAGCATCTGGAATGGGCCTAAGCTGTCCCAGAGAAATTCTGGCAAAAGTGTCTTCCTTGTGGAGCTAATGTTCTGCTTGTGAACAAAAGCCCTATTACTAAAGCAATGGATAATCTGCCTTCAGATGGGGATAGAAGCAATAAGAAGGTTGTATGTGCGAGCTAGAGGGAGGGCTCTTCGGTTAAGAGGGCTTACTGCTCTTCCCAAGGAACCTGAGTTCTATTCCCAGAAGCATGACAGGTAGCTCACAACTGCCTATAGTTCTAGTTCCAAGGGATAGCGCCCCCTTCTGACCTCCATGGGTACTGTACATACATGCCATACTCTCACATAAATACCAACACAAACATAAGCAAAGGAAAATAAATGTTCATGTTACTGGAGGTCAGGGATTTAACTGAGTATCAGGGCTAGCTCTTTGAGAACATGATGCTGAAGATTAACCCTCAGTAACGGGACAGTGAAAATAATGGGACATGATAAAGGTGATGTTAGCAAACGGACCACCGAGGGCAAACTCCCTGGGGTGGTGGGTTTGTATCGGAGGAACAAAGAGAAAGTCGGGTGGTGGGGTTACAAGTTAGTTTCCTGGGAAGACTGAATCACATTCACTTCTCTCGAGAACACGGGCTGCAAGGAGAGGATCATACAAATGAGAAAGCTGGAAAATGCCAAAGGCTTTGATAGCTGTAGCAACAGCTTCAGAACTGTGAGTCAATAAACACTCGCTGCTATAACTAATGACCACTAAGTTTAGTAACTGGAGCACAATAAAAGATTGATTTGTTGTAGCTGGAAGATTTTATCTAGAATATTCTCATGACTCCACGATGTCAGGCCCAGAGCTACAACAGATAGAGAAACAGACACTCCAACTCGGGTCTGGGAGGCATGGCTTCATTCAGGACTCCAGCAAACACTGCAGCCTGAGACAGCATCTCCAAGAACCCCACCAGGTAAACGTCTGTCCTGGGATCCATTGTTCCATCCCAAGGCACTGAATGCCGCCCATGGGGGACCCAGAGAGCTTCATCCTCCCCCCTGTGGGTCCAAACAACTGCTACCATTTGCTTTCAGTTCTGTTACGTTGGGGGACAGAGGGAAGGAATTAACTGAGTCAAGAGGCCGTTCCATGACCAGAATTTTGTCTCTACCACTTCCAAGTGTGGTGTCAAGCATGGGGCATGAACTTTGAACACCTACGACCACAAAGGAAGTGATTTAGCATTCCCAAGCTTTTAGAAGTGAGGAAGATGATAAGGAAACCAGAGAGCCAGACACAACTCTGGGACAGTGTTCTGTCACTGTCCTATTTAATTCTTGTCAACTAGACACAGCCTGTGGTCATCTAGGAAAGGAGTCTAAATGCAGGAAACATGAGTTCACAAACATATAAATTAAATGTGTCAAGTTATCGGAGGCCAGGGTTTTAACTGAGTACCAGGGCTAGATTTTGAAGATACGATGCTGATGATTGACCCTCAGTCAATTGACAGAGGAGACGAAGTGAAATGATACAGATGATGTTAACAAATGGACCATCAAGTACAAACACCCCCGGTGTTTATTTATTTATTTATTTTGCAGATTTTTTTATTTGAATTAGAAACAAGATTGTTTTACATGACAACCCCAGTTCCCTCTCCCTCCCGACCTCCCCTACCACCCCCCCCAACTAAAACCCTGCCTTTCACATATCCTTTCTGCTCCCCCTGGATGGTGAGGCCTTCCATAGGGTGTCATCCTTTGGGATAGGGCTTAGGCCCACCGCCATGTGTATTGGCTCAGGGAGTATTCCTCTATGTAGAATGGGCTCCCAAAGTCCACACCTGTGCTAGGGATAAGTACTGAACTACTACAGGAGGTCCCGTAGATTTCCAAGGTTTCCTCACTGAAACCCACTTTCCTGGGATCTGGATCAGTCCCCAGTGTGTTTAGATATACGTATGTCTCTATGTGTACTGAGGAGGTCTTGATTGTTGGATTATGAGAGCCAGGTCATTGTGGGCAGCCATTCCCTAGTCAGATGAATGTGGACTGTATAAGAAATGTGTCTAAGCTTAGCCTATGATTGAGCCACAGAGCTTTGGTCCTCCATGGTTTTTGTTAAACTTCTTTCTCTATGATTTCCCTGGTGAGACATAGCACTACATGGATAGCCAGCAAGTCTTCCTCAAGTTCCTGTCCTGACTTCCTTCAACGATGGACTCTAACCTGTAACCTGAAGTAAGAAGGATTTACAGGTTAGAGTTACTCAGCAAAGCCTTTCATCCCCTTATCTACCGAGGGTCAGAGCATTTTGCCACAGCAACAGGGATTAAACTAGAAGAGTAACTGACCTCATTCAAAACAGCCAGACACAACTAGTCATACCTAAGTACACTCAGCTCTATTCTGATCCTGTTTTGACCCCAAGTTAATGTATAACAGACTTTGACAATGAGTGCTTTGAGCTTGAGACTTCTGGATGCAAGCCTGTGAACCCAACGACCCACACAAGGCAGCAGTGAGGGCGACAGCAAACCATACTCTGCAGGCTCGTTCTCACTGTCCTCTGGAAGCATGGTGTTGTTATTGGAATGGTGAGTCTGGAATCTTTCCTGTCTAAGTCTTTCTTTTCACTTGTCTGTGTTCACACACTTTACTACGTCGGAGTTTTTTTAGTCATGAAACACTGATACAATGAAAGTTGTGAGTTCCCTGGGAAGTTTTCAGAAGTTTCCCTTAGCTAATCATCCCTGGGTCCAAGGTCTGGATTGCTTCTGGGATGAAGTCCACACTCTGCAGGGAATCCTGGCCTGTAAAACACACACACACACACACACACACACACACACACACACACACACACACAGCTCTCTGCAGTGGGCAGAAAAGGAGAATTTCCCCGGGACTACAGTTACCACTGCAGACCCAGATTCCAGGACCAGAGCCTGCCCTTCTGAATAGAGCCAGAGCAGGGTGTTGATGCTCATTCCTTTGCCTGACATTTTAACTCCAGACCACAGATGTTTCTGCTGCTCTGGAGCCTGTGTCAACCGGCATTTCCAAGTGAGACTGCTGCTCTCAGATTAGCTGTGGGCTCCAACTGTACCCCATCCTTTATTGATGAGTTACCGCCGGGGCGCAGAGTGCCCTGAAGCAAACGCCGTGTGCCTGTTTGAATTATTGATTGCATAGCAGTCACACATTGCCGTCTTCCAACCTGGAAGATCAGGTCACCGTTCCTTGGTGGGCATCGAGCTCTCCAAGTCGACTCAGTGAACCCACTTTGCCTTTTCTAGAGAACAAGCCGGCCTCAAAGGCAGTCTGTTTCTGTTTGGAAACAGTGGTTTCACTCACAGTTTCCTCGTAGCAAGCTAGCCCCACCCCTCTGGTGGCACTGGCAGCAAGAACCAACGTTTTGAGAGTGTTTTACAAACTGTCCATTTTCAAAGTACAGTTTAGAGTGTTCTTCGTAATAGCACATTATTGTGTCAGTTTTCCAGACAACTGGATATTCATAAAAAGTAATAAAATGAGCTCTGTCTACGCATGGAGTATCCATGAGTATCCAACTGGTCCCTATCACCTGCTGTATACAACTCTTCCTTAATTGCACAGGGATTCAGGGAGGGACTATAGTATCTTTGGGGGAATTAGAGGAGGAGGAGACTCCATCTATGCAGCCATGGGGCAGCCCTCATCACTGGTTGGTAAACTCTTTTTCAGGTGTGGCCTGTTGAGGGGAAGAGCACCTACACCCTGCAAATACCTCTCACCTGTGATCTGAAAAAAAAAAAAAAAGACCGATTAACGCTTTGGCTCCCCAGTGTGAAGTGGGCAGAATGTTTGTCCCTGGGACCTTGGGAGAAGGTAAAAGCAATCCTTGCACCTTCCCCTGGCATGGAATGTTTACCAACCAGGGGACAGAAGAGGGATGAATAGTAGGATAACACAAAAAGAAATTGGATTACTGGAGTAAAACAAAAGCAACACCTTCCAATCAAGTGTTACAGGGTCCCCTTCATCCAAGGCTGTCATGGTCCTTCTTAATGCCCACTTCCCTTCTCTCTTCCTATGATTTCCAAGACGAAAAGCAAATTCCCGCTTTCTCGTGCAAACCACATGAAACGTCCTTGTAGTTATCCAATGATTAGTGAGCACTTACTCTACTCCACAGATGTTACTTATCGTCCAGTGGTTCACAGTCTCAACATTTTAGCAACAAACAGAAGCAAAACAGAGATCATTTGATGTCTGGAAAATCCTTCTGGGTGTTCTTGACCCTTCTCTCATGCACCCATTTCTGAAGTCAATAGTGACTACCACTCACAGCAGCAGACCCCAGCCCATTCCTAAGCGCTGGAGTCTCAAAGTTAACTTCTTGCACCACCACCCATGAGCCCCGATTTCAACAGTAAAAGGGCCGTTGGGTTGCAAGCCCTAACCCACCAACGAACAGGGATGGGTCATCAGTGTTGGTATTCTGGCATTACGCTGACCCCCATCCCCTGACAACTGGCAGGGTATGCACAACGGCAGTCGGGCAGATACTTAGAGAGCTCAAAGGGTGTGGCTACACCATGCATTACATGGCTGCATAAGGACTCTGTACACATGTGCAAGCTTTCCCTTTTAAGCGGGTGTCTCCCACCTTCCCCTTCCATCTCTGTTCCCGGTTGGCCAACACCTGCCCCTCCCTTTGTTCCCTTTCCCCAATAAACTCCACGTGGGTTCTGTTGAGTTTTGTGGTTCGTTTTTCAGCCCCCACAGCTGCTGCAAAATGATAGCAAACAGTACTTTTGAGTGACAGCTCACCGTCTGGCAAAAATGACCAAAGAAACCCTTGAAGCTGCCAAGTTATATGCCTTGACAGACCACCCTCAGGATACTAGCTGTAAGGGAAGTCCCCTCCCTTGGTGACACTGAGAGGCTAACCAGGTCAGATGACCCCCAGCGAATGTGCAGAGAGCAAAGGTAAATTAATTGCTTTTGTGTTGCTATAATTCCTGGACTTCCCACAACCTCAAACAGTACCACCTGTTGAAGAAGAAACATTTAAAACATGAAACTTTGGGGGCTTCAAATTCGACCCATAACATTCCTGTCTCCTAAAGGTTCAGGGTTCACAGCCATCTCACAATACAAAACACATCTGATTGGTTTTTTAAAGCTCCAGAGTCTCAGCAGTCCAAACACTGTTCAATCAATCTCTTAAAACCCAAGGCAGTGTCTTAACCGTGTGTTTCTGTAAAATCAAAAAGTAAGTAAAAATCTCTAACCTACAACAGCACAGAGTAAACATTCCCATTTCAAATCAGAAGAATGGGGGTGGGGAATAGCAAGGAAATAGGGGAGCAAAACTAGATCTAAACCCATCAGGTCAAACACTGAATCCTACAGCTGTATGTGTGGTATCTCAGACACACAATGTGAGTTCCAACAGGCTCTGGTAGTCCCATTCTTGTGACCCTGTCACCTGCAACACATGTGACCTCTCGCTTTGTCTGGCTATTCTCAGTGTCTCCAACATTTTTTTGGTACACACATACCCTCTAGTTTTAAGACCTTGTTTCTCCCCCCATTTTGAAGTCTACCTGTCTGAAATCCCACAAGACTCTACCATCTATGGGTTGACTGTATGGGTTCTGGATTAGAATGTACTTACGCACTTTCTTATATTGGACAGTGTGTCTATTTTTGGAAATACTTTCTACGTGTAGCAAGCTAACCTCAAACTCGCAATCCTCCTGCCTCAGCCTCCCCAGTACTGGAATCCCAAGCATATGCAATCATGCACAGCTGCCAAACTTGGGCACATTTACATTTTTGTCTGTTTCATGAAACTGTGTTATTGTAGGAAATTACCAATATGGAGCCTGGTAGAAATACAAGGGATTTTAATAGGGAAAAGCCTTACTTACGGAGAGACCTAGCCAGCCGACACGGCAGCAGTCCGTACAACAAGCTAAAAGTAAAACTAAAAGCAGAAACCCGCCACCTGAACTCCCTCACTTACATCACCTTGACCATGCCCTGATAGGCGTGGTCAGGCACACCTGTAGCCAGCCCCTAAGCAGGCGTGGCTACAGCATCCCCTACAAAAGATGTGTAGTTGTGAGTTTTAAGATTTGACTGAGGGAGAAGCAGAATCTCCCAACAGAGGCTGGCACAGGGAAGGCTCTGTCTCAAATCCCCACAGCAGATAAAATCCATATAACTACATTTTCTCTCTCCAATTTTGCCATGTAGGTGCCTATTTTTTTTTGTTTTTTCAAGTGAGTGTGTGTGTGTGTGTGTGTGTGTGTGTGTGTGTGTGTGTTTGCGTGTGCACCACCTACACATACTGGTACTCTTGAAGACCAAAAGGGGTCTTTAGATGATTGGAGCTGCAGCTGGAGCTACAGGTAGTTGGGAGCCACCCACCAAGGGCACTGAAAACTTCATTTGGACCCTCACCATGGGCAGTGGTCACTCATGAGCCCCTAGAAGACCCTATCCTACAGCAAAATTGGGGATGATGAGCAGCAGGAGAAATTATTCCACGCGGCGCCCAAGTGTTGCATTCGAAACCCAAGGCTTTGTCAGAAAGGATTTTTCCACTAGCAGCCTCCAGAAGGAAAAGGTATTTCTCTCCTTGAAGTAAAGGCAAGAACTTTGCATTTGAACGTTCCAGTCTTCTTGGGGGAGTGGGGAAGAACCACTCCATCCACGGACAAATGGTAAGAAGCATAACCATCCGTTCAAGGAAACATAAAGCAAAGCCAAGTTGTGGTGGAATCTGTTCCTTGTCCCCAGGTCCCCATTTCCCCACGTTCAAGATGAGAAAAGCAACAGGAACGAAGATGTCTACTCTGCTGCCACAGGCTAGGGAACCGCATCTCAAGCCCTGTACAATAGATGTTGGGAGGAAATGTCAAGTTGTACCTTGCAGCAACTCATCTAACCCTCTCTTCATCCTGCGTCCTAGGAGTGGACACTTCAGTAATGGACTCTACATATTTATTATGTGTTCCTGTGCAACAGATCCTCAGAACTGAGTGACCAGAAATAGAGACGTTTATTACCCTGCGGTTTCTGTGAGTCAGAAACTCAGAAGAGGCTCGACTGAGCCATTCTGGCTCAGGGTCTCTCATGGCCAAGACCTCAGCCAAGGTTAGCATCCAGTCAGGCCTGCCTGGACTGGAAGATCCACTTTTAATTTAACTCACTCGGGAGAAAAACTGGCTTAGTTTTTTGCCACCGGCTATTGGCAGAGTCTCCGTTCCCTGCCACGTGGACCTGTCCCTGGGTCTACCTCACCTCGTGGCAGCTGATTTCTCCCAGAGCAAATAATTCAGGTAGGGTGCCATGGTGCCTTTACCCAACTTAGACACACACATTTCCCTCCACTGCACTGCAGTCTTCATAACAAATCAGCAGATCACCTAGAGGGAAGAGACTCCATGGCCTTTAAGAGGGCAGACTAGCCGGGTGGTGGTGGCGTGGCTCACACCTTTAATCCCAGCACTTGGGAGACAAAGACAAGTGGATCTTCTGTCAGTTCAAGGCCAGCCAGTTCCAAGTCAGCCTCCAAAGCTATAAAGAAAATCTGTCATGAAAAAAAAGAAGAGAGAGAGAGAGAGCAGACTAGTTAGCAGAGTGCAAATTGTGCAATCCAAACTCCTCACCTTCCTTGATGAGGGGCCTGAGGCAAGGGGACTAAGTGGCACAGTCTCAAGTTCCTTGCCTGTGATCCTATTTACACAGAACCTTGTCACCATTCAACGGTATCCTTGTACAGGACAAAAGCTTAATAAAGAAGAGCTAATGTAACCATCACTCACTGCTCACCCCTTCAGTCACAGGGCTTGGGTGAGGGAACCTTCAGCAGGGTTCGGCAAAGGTTGGGGTTGGAGGAGAGGGCTCTCCGGTAGACTGTGGATTAATTGCATTAATATCTCTCTCCCACACGGGCACTTCCCTCTCACCTTTTGTAAATATAAAAGCACGGCTGTCACAGACCGCCAAGCAGCACTGGAGAGAGCAGCGAGAGCTGCGGCTGCTCGCCGATGCGCTCCAGTGGTTCTGACCTTTTCCATTCCAGAATCTCTGCAGCAATAATTGAACACGCTATGGGCGCTTACTTGGTCTGTCGTCTGCCAAGATCTCTGGCAAGCTAAGTAACCTCGGTCAGTTAGGAGATTATGGGGTGTCCCTGCTGTGCAGAGAGGCATACACACACACACACACACACACACACACACACACACACACACACACACACACCTCCTTATCCCTTACCCAGGAACACCTGCCTCCTTCAAGTCGCCCTTCTCTCTCCCAGGCAAAGGACCTGCCTTGGCCCCTCGTCAAATGAAAAGCAGATTCCTCGGCCGCTCAAGAGCCTGCTCTGTGTCCTTGTTTGCTCCTCCCTTTCATTCACTTGCCCACCAGACACTTCCAAAGCCCGAAGAAAGGGAAGAAATATTAATGATCACGTCTGCCTTTTGTCGGACGCAGTGATGGTCCTGTGTGCCCCGGTGTTACATGAGTCCTACAAAAACTCGTGGGTAGAATGTCACTCCTGCTGGGCAAAGGAAAACGTGAAAGGTAAGCGTGTTGGCCCTGGCTCTTTGCAGCTGGAATCTAGAAACAGTTTCTAGACAGTAAGGACCTCTGGACCCCCTCATTGTGGAGTCCAGGGAGAAGTTTCCAGACGTTCACTTAGAGGCTGCTGGGAATGCCCAGTGTGTTCATCCAGGGGCAATGTTGCTGCCTTGGAGCAAGGGTAGCCTCTCCTCCCCTCTGCAGCCTTCCAGCCTTGCTACAGAGGCTTTCCTGGTGGTTATAAATGAGCCAAGGACAGCCGCCGCACACTGGTCCCTGCTAGTTTATTTCTCTGCTGCAGGCTGAGATCTGTTAGTGTAAAAGCTCGCACGTGCCAAAACTTAAATTTTCATTCCCCAAATCATTGTTAAAATAGCTCGCACAAAGCAGATTGCAACGACTTAGAGCCCGCTTGACTTGGATTCTCTAAAAGCCATATCCAGCACCTCATGACCCCCATGAGACTGAGACCGTACCAATAAGATCCCAGACCAGTACTGTCCTTCAGACTGCAGTGACCAGAGACACCTCCCTGGCTGCTGGGTAGAGTCACCTAGACCTCTGTGTCCCGCTCTCTGCTCCCTCCACCAAATCCCGGTGTGTGCTTCTGCTACCTCAATGTTTTTGTTTTTGTTTTTTTTTCCTTAATCAGACTAAAAGTGTGCACACCCTTTGGAGCCCTCATCTGGTTCTTTTCAAGAGCTCACAGACAGCCAGAGTCCTTTAGATAAAAGCGTGGGTTTCCAAGATGCACGAACAGACCCCCCGAATGAAGGCGTGATCTGTGCAATGCAAACATCAGAGCGTCATGGTGAGGATGCTTAGCCAGGAAGCAGAGGCAAGCCAGCAGACAGGGAGGTTACAGTGAAAACGCCCCACTTCCGGACACACAAGCTCTGCAATTCTGAACCCACGGGAGAGCCTTTGGATTGGCTTTACAGGCACACGCTTTCCTTTGCTGCCATCTTGTGGTTATACAGGCAAACTGCAGGCTGAGGTCACAGCCGTAGATTTCACAGGGAAAACATCCTCCTGCCCTTCTGCAGTTTATACAAGCTCTACATGGGAGGAATTCCTACCTGACAGGGCAGGGCACCAGATTTAGACAGGCAAAATACTTCCTAGACCTCACATCTTAGAAGGGGAAATGTTGAACTTGAACTAAGACTTCCCTTTTCACGGTGCCCTCTTGCCAACCCATAAGTCTGTCAGGAGGTCTCTGAATCAAGGGGCACCGATGGCAAAAATCTAAGAAAGCATCAAAACACTAAAGGACCTGAGCACTGGACCACGACCATGGTGACACCATGTCAGACCTCAACCTTATACTGACTTCATAGACTGGAGAAAAACACAGCCTCTACTCAGCTGCAAAGTGAGCAAAAGACACCCATTATCTGTGGTCTATTTATTCACAAGCATTTTTGTTTCTTGAGCACATAGCAAGTGTAAACACAGTCTTACTCTACGTTGAAATGTTGGCCGGCTCAAAGGTGCAGAAAACATATTCAACAAAATCATAGGAGAAAACTTTCCGAACCTGAAGAAGGGCATACCTATGAAGGTACAAGGAGCTTAACCAGACACCAAATAGAGTGGACCAAAAAAAAAGTTCCCTTCCCACCAAACATATAGAATAAAGAAATAATATTAAGAACATCAAATGAAAAAGGCCAAGTACGTATAAAAGCAGACCTATCAGAATTACACCTGACTTCTCCATGGAAACTCTGAAAGCCAGTAGGTCTTGGGTAGATGTTCTACAAACACTAAGAGACCACGGATGCCAGCCCAGACTACTGTACCCAACAAAGCTTTCAATCACTATGGGTGGAGAAAGCAAGATATTCCGGGATAAAACAAGATTTACACAATACATATTCGAAAATCCAGCCCTACAGAAAGTTCTGGAAGGAAAACTCCAACCCAAGGAAATTGACTACACTCACAAAAACATAGGCAATAGATAATCCCACTTTACCAAAAGCCAGGAAAGGGGTAAATTCAAACACAGTACCACCACCAAAAACAAATCCAAAACAAACAAGAATCAACAATCAATGGTCATTAGTATCGCTCAATATCAATGGTCTTAACTCACCTATAAAAAGACACAGGCTAACATAATGGATACAAAGACAGAATCCATCTTTCTGCTGCATAGAAGAAATACACCTCAATTTCAAAGACAGATGTTGCCTCAGAATTAAGGATTTTTCAATCAAATAGCCCTAAGAAGCAAGCTGGTGTAGCTATCCTAATATCTAACAAATTAGACTTCAAACTAAAATTAATCAAAAGAGATGAAAAAGGTCATTACATATTCATCACAGGAAAAATCCATTAAGTTAAAGTCTCAATTCTGAACATCTGTGCCCCAAAAACAAAGAAACCCACGTTCGTAAAAGAAACATTACTAAAACTCAAATCACACATTAAACCCCACATGCTTATAGTGGGAGATTTCAGCACCCCACTCTCACCACTAGACAGGACCACCAGACCGAAACTTAACAAAGAAACAAAGGAACTAACAGAAGTTATGACCCAATTGGGTTTAACAGACATCTATAGAACATTCCATCCAAACACAAAAGAATATACCTTTTTCTCAGCTCCACATGGAACCTTCTCTAAAACAGACCACATACTTGGCAATAAAGCAAACCTCAACAGATACAAAAAATTCGAATAACCTCCTGCATTTTATCGTGCCACCATGGCTTAAAATTAGAATTCAGCAACAACAGGAATTGCAGAAACCCTGCAAACTCATGGAAATTGAACAATGCTCAACTGCATCACTCCTGGGTAAAGGAAGAAAGAAATTAAAGATTTCCTGGAATTCAATGAAAAGGAAGACACAACATACCCAAACCTATGGGGCACTCTTAAAGCAGTGCTAAGAGGAAAGTTCATAGCACTAAGTCCCCACATGAAGAAACTGAAGAACAGCCACACTAGAGAATTAACAGGACACCTGAAAGCTCTAGAACAAAAAAGAAGCAAAATCACATAGGAGGAGTAGACACTAAGAAATAATCAAATTGAGAGCTTGAATCAATAAAGTAGAAACAAAAAACAATACAAAGAATCAAAAAAACAAAGAGTTGGTGTTTTGAGAAAATCAACAAGATAGACAAACCTTTATCCAACCTAACCAATAGGCAGAGAGAGAACATGCAAATTAACAAAATCAAAAATGAAAAGGGGGACATAACAACAGACACTGGGGAAATCTAGAGAATCATCAGGTCATACTTTGAAAACCTGTACTCCACATACTCCACAAAATTGGAAAATTTAAAGGAAATGGGCAATTTTCTGGATAGAGAACACTTACCAAAATTAAATCAAGAACAGATAAGCAATTTAAACAGACCTTTAATACATAATGAAACACAAACAGTCATCAAAAGTCTCCCAACCAAAAAAGCCCAGGGCCTGATGGTTTCAGTGTGGAATTCTACCAGAAATTCAAAGAACAGCTAATACCAATACTCCTCAAATTGTTCCACATAATAGAAGCAGAAGGATCATTACCAAACTCTTTTTACAAAGCTACAATTACCTTGGTATCCAAGCCACACAAAGACACAAGGAAGACAGAGAACTACAGACCAATCTCCCTCATGAATATTGATGCAAAAATACTCAAAATACTGGCAAATCAAATCCAAGAACACATCAGAAAAATCATCCACCATGATCAGTAGGCTTCATCCCAGGGATGCAAGGATGGTTCAACATATGAAAATCCATCAATGTAATCCACCATATAAACAAACTAAAACAGCAAAACCACATGATCATCTCACTAGATGCTGAAAAAGCCTTTGACAAAATTCAACACCCTTCATGATAAAGGTCTTGGAGAGGTCAGGAATAACAAGAACATACCTAAACATAATAAAGGCAATATACAGCAAACAGACACCCAACATCAAACTAAATGAAGAGAAACTCAATGCGATTCCTCTAAAATCAGGAACAAGACAGGGTTGTTCACTCTCTATATATCTCTTCAATATTGTCCTTGAAGTTCTTGCTAGAGCAATTAGACAACAAAAGGAGATCAAGGGAATACAAATCCCTAAGGAAGAAGTCAAACTTTCACTATTTGCAGATGATATGATGGTTTACATTAGTGACCCGAAGAATTCTACCAGGGAGATCCTACAGCTAATAAACACCTGCAGCAAAGTAGCAGGATATAAGAATAACTAAAAAAAAAAAGAAATCAGTAACCCTACCACATATAGACAATAAAGGGGCTGAGAAAGAAATCAGAGAAACATCACCTTTTACAATAGCCACAAACAACATAAAATATATTGGGGTAACTCTAACCAAACAGGTGAAAGACATGCATGACAAGAACATTGAGTCATTAAAGAAAGAAATTAAAGAAGATACCAGAAAAATGGAAAGATCTCCCATGCTCTTGAATAGGTAGGGCCAACATAGTGAAAATGGCAATCTTACCAAAAGCAATCCTCAGATTCAATGCAATCCCCATTAAAATCCCAAAACAATTCTTCATAGACCTTGAAAGGACAATATTCAACTTTATATAGAAAATCAAAAAACCCAGGATAGCCAAAACAACCCTGCACAATAAAGGAACTTTTGGAGGCATCACCATCCCTGACTTCAAGCTCTATTATAGAGCTATCGTCTTTAAAAACAGCTGGGTATTGGCACAAAAAATAGACAGGTGGAATCAATTGAAAACCCTGATATTAACCTGCACACCTATGAACACCTGATTTTTGACAAAGAAGCTAAAACTATACAATGAAAAAAGGGAAAAATCTTCAACAAATGGTGCTGGCAGAACTGGATGCTGACATGTAGAAGACTGCAGATAGACCCATACCTATTATCATGCACAAAACTTAAATCCAAATGGATCAAAGACCTTAACATAAATCCAGCCACACTGAACCTCCTAGAAGAGAAAGTGGGAGGTACCCTTGAACGAATCGGCACAGGAGACCACTTTCTGAACATAACACTAGTAGCACAGACACTGAAATTGACAATTAATAAATGGGACCTCCTGAAACTGAGAAGATTCTGTAAGGCAAAAAACACAGTCAACAAGACAAAACATCAGCCCACAGAATGGGAAAAGAACCTCACCAACCCCACATCTGAAAGAGGGCTGATTTCCAAAATATACAAAGAACTCAAGAAGCTAGTCACCAAAACACCAAATAATTCAACTAAAAAGTAGGGTACAGAACTAAACAGAGAATCCTCAACAGAGGAATCTAACATGGCTGAAAGACACTTAAGAAATTGCTCAACATCCTTAGCCATCAGGGAAATGAAAATCAAAACAACTCTGAGATACCATTTTACACCTGTCAGAATGGCTAAAATCAAAAACACCAGGACAGTTTATACTGGAGAGGATGTGGAGAAAGGTGAATCTTTCTCCATTGCTGATGGGAGTGCAAACTTGTACAGCCACTTTGGAAATCAGTATGGTGGTTTCTCCGGAAAATAGGAACAAGTCTACCTCAAGATCCAGCAATTCAACTCTTAGGCATATACCCAAAGGATGCACATTCATACAACAAGGATATCTGTTCAACTATGTTCATAGCAGCTATTTGTAATAGCCAGAACTTGGAAGCAACCTAGATGCCCCTCAACCAAAGAATGGATACAGAAAATGTGGTACATTAACACAATGGAGTACTACTCAGCAGATAAAAACAATGGAATCTTGCAATTCACAGGCAAATGGATGGAACTAGAAGAAACCATCCTGAGTTAGGTAACCAAGTCACAGAAAGACAAGCATGGTATATACTCACTCATATATGGATTTTAGACATAAAGAAAAGGATTACCAGCCTACAATCCACACCTCCAGAGAAGCTGGGAAACAAGGAGGACAGTAGGAGAGACATGCATGGTCCCCCAGTGAAGCAGAAAGGGACAAGAGCCCCTGAACAAATTGGGAGCATGGCGGGGGTAGGAGAAAGAGGAGGGGAGAAGGGGGGAGGAGGAGAACATGAGGAATCAGGAAGATTGAGTGGGGAGAGGAATAGAGGAGAGCAAGAAAAGAGACATCAATAGAGGGAGCCACTATAGGTTTAAAGAGAAATCTGGCACTAGGGAATTATACAGAGATCCACAAGGATGACCCCAACTAACAATCTAAGCAATAGTGGAGAGATTACCTTAAATGCCCTCCCCTATAATGAGAATGATGACTACCTTAAATGCCATCCTAGAGCCTTCATCCAGTGGCTGATGGAAGCAGAAGCAGACACCCACAGCTAATCACTGAGCAGAACTCCTGGAATCCAGTTGCAGAGAGGGAGGAGTGACGAACAAAGGGGTCAAGACCACACTGGGAAAACCCACAGAAACAGCTGACCTGAGAAAGTGGGAACTCATGGACCCCAGTCGGACAGCTGGAGAAATAGCATAGGACCAAGCCAGGTCCCCTGAATGTGGTTGTCAGCTAGGAGCACTGGGCAGTCTATGGGGCCTCTGGCAGTGGAACCAGGATGTATCCCTAGTGCACGAACGGACTTCGGGAGCCCATCCCCATGGAGGGATGCTCTCTCAGCCTAGATACACGGGGGAGGGCCTAGGCCCTGCCCCAAATGATTTGACAGATTTTGATGATTCCCTCATGGAAAGATCTCACCCTCCCTGGGGGGGGGGGTAAGTGGGAAGCTTGGGAGGATAGGAGGGAAACGGGGAATGGCAATTGATATATAAAATAAGATTGTTTCTAATTTAAATAAAATTTTAAAAAGAGATGTTGGCCGGCTTGATCTTGCTTAAGTCTTGTGCAGGCAACCATAGCCTGCATGAGTTCATGGGTGAATCAGTTCTGTAATGCCCAGAAGACCCTGTTTTTGCTCTTCTCCCCAGCCTCTGGCTCTTACAATGTTTGCATCCTCTTTTGTGATGGTCCATGATCCTTTGGAGAAAGGAGAGTGATGTACCATCAATCAATGTTCTTGACCACAAGTATATTTTGCTACTTGGCATCATTCATCCATATTACCATGAGACATTTCAAACCTCTGAAACTGAAACGAATTTCTCAAATAAGTTAGCATCACTAATCAGCAGCACCTTTGCTTGCGGTTTATAAAATAATGCTGTGGCTTTCCCCCATCAGTTTACTGAACTTGCTAGCACAATAGACATTCAGAACCTTCCCAGAGAAAGAGGCTGCTTCTTTCAGCAAAGCCATGGTTTAGGGACTGGACCACACAGAAATGAAGCTGTAGCTCCAGGGAGGACAGTTAAGAGTCTCCTGTTTCTCTCCTTGACTGCACAGATTTTTCCAAACAAATATTTTTCTTGCATAACTCAGTGAACACACACCAAAAAATCACTGAACCATTTGCTTTAGAAGGGCAATTTCATGCTACATAAATAACATCCAAAAAAAGACATTTTAAAAAGAAAAAGTTTCTCAAGCCAGACACAACGGTACATGACTGTAATCCCAACACTGGGGACACCAGGGCAGATCAAGTGCAAAGCCAAGGTCAGACTTCTCCACATGGCAAGATGTGTCTAAGTGGAGAGATGATAGATGATGGATAGATAGATAGATAGATAGATAGATAGATAGATAGATAGATAGATAGATAGATAGATAGAGTCAATAATAATAAACCAAGCAGGACAGATAGCTCAGGAAGAAAAGGCACTTGCCACTAAACCTGAGGACCTGAATTCAAACCTCAGGCCCCACACCGTACAAGGAGAGAATAGACTCTCACAAGTTATCTTCTGACCTTATTCTGCTAATTCCTTGTTTGCCTGTGCTCATTTCCCAGACTCCCTGAAATAGCTTTTTGGATTATTTTCATCCAGTTTTGTTCTTGTTTGGAGTCAAATTCACTCACTCTTCTCTTTTAGCCATCATAACCAGCAACCCTGATGTTCTTTGAAGGAGACAAAATTATGCTAATTGTAGCTTATTGCGGTGAGTATGTTGTGTATGTGTGAGAGCATCCATATACCCACAGGCCTCTCTCTCTCTCTCTCTCTCTCTCTCTCTCTCTCTCTCTCTCTCTCTGTGTGTGTGTGTGTGTGTGTGTGTGTGTGTGTGTGTGTGTGTGTGTGTGTGTGAGTGTGTGTGTCTGGGTGTGTGTGTTTCTGCTTGTGTGTGTTATTGCTTAAGAAACCATTTACCAAACAGTACTGCTTAGCACCAGCTTCTTAGCCTGTCTGTGTAAAGCCCAGAGAAAGCAGGGCAAAGACAGAGAGTGGGAGAGCTGCGGCCAGCATTTCCTTGTGGAAGCTCAGTGCCCATCCATTGCTCCTGTAGAGCAGGCGTAAAGGACATGGGAGGGAGGCAGGGAACTGCGCCTTGCACTCAGCTTCACAGCCTTTCCTCTGGGGTTTTACTTTGGATTCCTCCCCTCTCTTCCCATGAGTGATGCTAGAAGCCCTGTGGTGGCTGTGTTGGGGCGATGTCATTACATTCAAGCCTTGTTCACTCATTCATTCATTTTACAAATACATATCGACTCCGTGAAAAGCTTTAAGAATACAGAGGAGGGGGAAAAAGAGAACTTCCAAAACCTACACATTAACAGGAAATCCATCTCCTTATAAAAAAAAATGAGATGCCTCCCACTGTGACAGAAGTGCAAGATGCTAAATTAGCTTCTTTAAACAAATTGGAAAAATACTTTAAAAAGTAAGTTCCCCTGTGCTTCAGCTAGTCTCAGCTACTTGGAGTTGAAATTAGTCTCTGTCCTGTATTTACCATGAGGCATTTATGTAATCACAGCCTGCTACCCTATCTCTTAATGCTGGAAATCTCAAGAACATTGACAGTTCCGAGCAGCACCAGGGCACTAGGAGCCAAGCACCTCCTGCCCCAGTTTTCACGCTCTTGACTTTCCAATGTGAAATTCAAGTTCTTTGGAAATCACCACAGTGAATTCCATCATGGAGGAACATATTTTTTATTTGAATTAGAAACAAGATTGTTTTACATGTCAGTCCCAGTTCCCTCTCCCTCCTGTCCTCCCCTACCAACCCCCCCAACTAAAACCCTACCTATCATATAACCTTTCTGCTCCCCAGGGAGGGTGAGGCCTTCCACAGGGGATCTTCGGGGTCTGTCTTATCCTTTGGGATAGGGCCTAGGCCAACCCCTGAGTGTCTTGGCTCAGGGAGTATCCCTCTGTGTGGATTGGGCTCCCAAAGTCCACACCTATGCTAGGGATAAGTACTGAACTACTACAGGAGGTCCCATGGATTTCCGAGGTCTCCTCACTGACACTCATGTTCCTGGGGTCTGGATCAGTCCCATGCTGGTTTCCCAGCTATCAGTCTGGGGACCAAGAGCTCCCCTGGGGAATGGACTAGCTGTTATCTTAATGGTGCAAAGTGAAGAGCTGGGGATATGACCCCACAGAGTCCGTGAACACTGTTGGCATGTAGAGGTGACTGGGTCTCTATGAGATGTGGAAATATGCTAACTGGTGAGCAGGTGAACGCAGAAAGAGAGATAAGCTCTGGACAGTATGAGGCCAGAAAAGTCCCCAAAAGATGGCAAGTGGAAGATGGTGGAGAGGAAACTCAGGCTATCTCTCTCCTCAGCCAGCTAGTAACGTGCTAATCAATGTTTCAAATGATGGGGGTTCACAGGTGTAAAAGTCAGACATTTGTTCAGGGGTAGGATGGCACAGAATGGAAACTATCTGCACACAGTATGACTTGTGCAACATATGTGTATAATACGGAATCATCATGTGATACATGTCTGTACCTATGACGAGAAGCCTGGAAGTCTGTGGTTAAAAAGAAGTTCTTGGTAGCATTCTAGGTGGCAGGATTGTTCATTTCCCTTAATGAATTTCCTGAGTTTTTCCCCAATAAAATTCAGTTACCCTTCTCATTGTTTACCTAAAGAGCTGGTGAGTCAAATCTACACAAAAATCAGCCCATGGGATTTGATAGCATCTTTACTCAGTGTTGCCATCTTGGTGGCCATCCCAGATGCAATAGGTAAACATACACAAGCTGGGGTATCTAGAATGTGTGATGCTATTCAACACACACACACACACACACACACACACACACACACACACACACTGCTGAGAACTTTATACTACAGATTTACACACACACACACACACACACACACACACACACACACATTGCTGAGAACTTTTTACACACAGACAGACTTACACACACACACACACACACACACACACACTGCTGAGAACTTTTTACCACAGACTTACACACACACACACACACACACACACACATTGCTGAGAACTTTTTACCACAGACTTACACACACACACACACACACACACACACACACACACAATTGCTGAGAACTTTTTACCACAGACTTACACACACACACATCGATGAGAACTTTTTACCACAGACTTACACACACACACAGAAATGAGCTATTGAGCCATGAAAAGACATGGAAGGAAGTCAAGTGTATATGCTAAATGAAGGAAGAAAACTCTGAAGAAGCACATTGAAGATTCCGGTTATGCAATATTCTAGAAAAACCAAGCCATGGAGAGCAGTGATTAAGGGTGAAAGGGTCAGTGATTGTCATGGGTGATGGAGAGTGAAGATTAACATTTGGAGTATAGGAGAGCTGAGGAATGGGCTACAATGGTGGGTATATGTCTTTACACACTTCCCTGAGTGAAAAAGGTCTCAGGGAAACTATGCAGTCCAATAGATAACAGGTCAATGCAGGTTCATTACCCAGAAAAAAAGGTTCCCCTCTAGTAGGAGACATTGATAGTGGGAGAAACTGTGGGGGGGGCGGGGTGGAGACATGGCTTTATGAGACTCCCTTCTGCTCCATTTTGATGGGAACCTAAAGTTCGTCTAAAAAATATTTTTAACAATAAAAAGAAAAAATGTATAGCTCTTGTGATAATTATAGAGCTTGATGCTTTAAAGACTTCTTATTATGGAAAGTTAAAATGTGCACGGAAAGCAGAAAGAATAATTCCCTGAACACCTGGATATCCTCTGGTTACTCAACAATTGTACCTACTTAGCCGCGTTTGGTACCTCGGCCCTTCACCTCCGAGTTTTCTAAATATGGGATTCTCAGGCATAACCAAGCACAGTTAGCACACCTGGGAAATGGGTAACATCAGGTTTATCTTATATATAAACCATAGCTAAATTTTTTTCTACTGTCTCAGCAATATCTCAAAAGCTCTGGTTCACTTATTCACATCTCTGCCTTAGTTTCTCACCTGTCAACTGGGCCAACAAGTGCTTGCTTTATAAGGCTGTCACAGGGCTTGTAGATCACAGATAGTCAACGGGCTCCAATATTCCATTAATGTTTTCCAGGTACTTACAAAGGCATCTTAACTACAACATGCCAAGAATCTGAGTGCCCTGGGATTTCTATTACAAAAGTCTATGATGTGAGTGACATAGAAATGACAGAAATTTATCTCCCGTAGTTCTGGACAATTAAAAACCCAAGAGCAATTTGCTAGCAGATGTCCCCAAGTTCACAGACAGCAACTTCACACTGTGTCTTCACATGGCAAATTGGACAAGGTTTGTAGATTTTGTTGCTCTTGTATTCTGATAGGCCTTAAGAACAGACCAACAGACCACCACCCAGAGACAGCCCTTACCAGGAAGTGGTGCAGACATATTAAAAGTGTGTGGGTGTTGTATGCAGAGCAGAAATTCTGAAGATGTCTGTGTCTTCCATCTACTTTCAGCTGCCATTGACTTCTGGGCCTTGGTAACAGCAGGGGCAGTATTTCCAGGGGCTTATTTCATTAATGAGAAAGAACCCACAGGGAACACTGAGATCACATCTTATGTTTATAACCCTGACTGCTCTTCTCTTCCTAACTGCACGGGACTTGAACTACCTTCTCACCTCTGCGGTCTTTGGTTTCCTTAATTGGAGACCAACAGCAGTGACCAAGATGCCTTCTTCCAGCCCTGACATCCTTAGGATGGATTGAAATCAATAGTCTAACCCAAGTGTTGACTCTGCCAACATCATTAGATACAACAACAATCTCAAACTAGCTCAAGGTCAAGAAAGGAAGAAAATGCAGAGAGGGTTCTGTTAAAATAACAGAAACAAAATATATGTTTCTCAACATTTTCAAGTGCAGAATGTTTTCATCAGGACTGACAGAACATCGATCTAACTCTCTATCTTCTTAGACAGAATCAATTTTCTTCCTTATGTGGGACCTATGAAAACAAAAGGCAGGTCCCACTCATGCACAGACTGAGCTCACCAGAATCCGATCAGGTCACTCCCCAGTCTTCTGGTCATGGCCCTTTCCTTATTGAACATCCATTCCACAAACCACTCGGCACTGAAGGAAAACAACAAAATGTTGTAGGGAAATTTCACTAACGGATTCATGTCTCCTTCCACATAGTTTTTAGACTCTCAACAGGAACTTGTGGATCCTGAAGTGTTTTAATTAATTTTACAACCACAAATTCCTTTCATAAAATATTCACTTCATATCACTCTTCAATTTAATGAATGACACCCAAATTCTGACAAATCAGCAGCGCTCACTGACCAAAGAAAATGTAGATCTACTCGCTCTTGAAGCAGCCCTCTGCCTCCTGGGTTGAAAATATATTGGGCAATTTCAAACCACTGACTGCACCATTCAATTATCCGTTGTCTGATTAGAGATGTCAGCCGAGAAACTTATTAATACCGGCTTCACCAAATAGACAGATTCGATCAATTCTGTCTTCTTCACGGTGGAGATCCATTTCAGCAGTTGCCTGTGAGAGACACATTATCAAGACAGCAAGTGGTTACCAAGTATCTACTATATGCCAAGTGCATTATAGATGCTATGATGGGATGCCACTTTGTTTGAAACACGCACAATCAATTAATGGACTACAGCAAAGATAGTAAAGTAAAAGAGAAGTTCTACCACTTTGTGCCCATTGATAAAAAAGATAGCCCATTGATAAAAACGATACCCTTGATGAAAGGATGACTAATTTGCTCTTCTTACTCTAGGTCTCAGATCCACCAGCTCTTACCAGTATGAGCTTCTGGCCCCATTGCAGATGGATTTACAATTTTTATAAAAGGTTGTTTGTTGTGCAGCAACTTCCTCTGAGACAAAGCCATCCACCTTGTGGGAAAGCCCCTTAAGAACACAGGATGCCCCCTTACCCCATGATGGCTCCCTCTATCGGGATGTCTCTTTCCTTGCTCTCCCTCTCCCCTCCTCCAACTTGACTAGCCCATTCCCTTGTGTTCTTATCCTTCATCCCCTCTCCTTGTCTCCCTGCCCTCAGTTTACCCAGGAGATCTTATCTATCTCCCCTTCCTAGGACAATCCAGGCATGTCCCTTTTAGGGCCCTCCTTGTTAACCTAGCTTCTCTGGGGTTGTGGATTGTAGACTGGTTATCCTTTGCTTTACGTCTAATATCCACTTATGAGCGAGTACATAAACCTGGTGCTAGGGAAATTCCCAGGAACCCACAAGGATGACCCCAGCTAAGACTCCTAGCATTAGTGGAGAGGGTGCCTGAGCCAGTCTTCTCCTGTAATCAGATTGGTGACTACCCTAACAGTCATCATAGAACCTTCATCCAGAAACTGATGAAAACAGATGCAGAGATCCACAGCCAAGGACTGTGGATCCAGTCCAAGAGAGAAAGGAGGGATTATATAAGCAAGGGGGGGTCAAGATCATTATGGGGAAACCACAGAGAGAGCTGACCTGAGTTAGTAGGAGCTCACAGACTCCAGACTGACAGCTGGGGAACCTGCATAGGACTTAACTAGGCCATTTGGATGTGGATGACAGTTGTGTGGCTTGGGCAGTCTGTGGGACCCCTGGCAGTGGGACCAGGATTTATCCCTGGTGCATGAACTGGCTTTTTGGAGCCCATTCCTTACTCAGCCTAGAGACAGAGGGTAGTGTAGGATTAAGGTCTCTTTATTCCAGAAGACACCAAGGTAAAACACAGGCCAGAGCTAGGTTATAGAACCCAGCCAGCGCGGCCAGAACAAACGGGCCAGGGTTCCCACGTGCAGCCCCTTAAGAAGCTCTCTTACGTCACCCAGGCTTTCCTTCACCACGCCCTTATGGGCGAGTCCCGGGTCCACCTGGTACCTGTCCCAGGACCATTGGGCGGGGCTAGGGTGTCTCCCTACAGGGTAGGGCCTTGGTTCTGCCTTAACTCAATATGCCAGGCTTAGTTGACTCCAATAGGAGACCTTAGCCTCTCTGAGGAGTGGATGGAAGACGGGGAAGTGGGGGCTGCAGAGGAAATGAGGGAGAGGGAACTGTGATTGGTATGTAAAATCAATTAATTTTTTAAAAAATTAAAAAAGACATAGGATGTTAAGGTGAAACAACACTATGATCCAAGGGAAGGTGACACTTTTCATCCTACAATGAAGCTCCCAAGGGCAGGAAGTAAACAACTCAATAGTTTCAGGAAGTCCATGAAACTGACCAGACTCACTCTCCCTCCACAAACATACATGAGCTGTACGGACTGCTGAGAAATATTTTCAGACAAGTTGAGCTGTCTGGAAAAAAATCAGAGACAAGCCAAGCTGTCGGGAAGACGCTCAGGATAATTGGACTACTTGGAAAAGACATTCTTCAACCTCTGAAGCTGCTGATAGGTTGTGTGGTTCACTCCTGGTTTCCAGATTTGGTGAGCTGTCATTCATGCTGGGGTAGGCTATGGTGATTCTGCTGTCTTCAATTCATTTCTGTTTCTGTAAATAACCCCACGATGATAACTCATTGGTTCACCAAGTTGGACTTGGCCTGTACACTTACTTTGGGTTTTTGCTGGTTCCCTATCTGGAGCAAGTGGGCGTTTGTTCGCCTATCCCAAGGAATATTGTCACATAACATAGTGTGATGCATGGCCTCTGATGGCTTTGCTTGACAGTACACCAAACAGATATGTTCCAAAGTTGGAGAAAATGAATCATGTGCACTCAGCTTATTGAGATGGTATTGGAATGTTTTCTCAATCTTAAGTTCCCATATACTTTTCAGTTTTATCACATGCAAGAGGCACCACCACCACCTTCATTTTCAATGCAATGCTCCTTATTTAGATAGCAAAGATCAGTGGATAGCAGATTGTAATATCATCAGCCCTGTTAGCTTCTTGCCTTTCCTTGATATCATCATAGAAGGGAAGTAGGTGTGTCCCATGAATGCTAATGCCCTGGGATTACAAAACTAAACTACTTGATGAGGACCTAAGTAAGTGCCATTTCCCATGACAGTTTTTTTTTTAAACTTAACACCTACATGTGTTATAGGTGTTATAACATATAGGACCATTTACTTTTCTGATGGATAATATCAACTTAAAGTCCAAGAGGATGAGAAGGATTGCCTTGAAGGAATATGATGCAATCTTCATCTGAATCTTCTCTATCTTCCTTCTGGCATCATCTGCTAAGGTCTATGTGGGTTCGTTTTGAGTCTATAAATCTTTGGAAGATGCTATTCTGCATCAGCACCTGACTGGCATACTTCCTTAGCAAATCAGAGCTGTGAATGCAATCTTACAAAAATGAAATAAGGGTGGCGAATGACAAATATCTGTGATATATAGTATAAATAATTATAACAACCAAGATTTGTGTGGGGGTAATCGAGAAAGGAGGAGATCAAAATGCTCAGAGAGAGAGAGAGAGAGAGAGAGAGAGAGAGAGAGAGAGAGAGACTGAGGAAAAAGGTTGGCTCCAGAGATGGCTACACTGGTCACCAAATGGCATTGTCAAATTCAGTCCCCCACACTTTCCCATGTGGGACAGCTATTGCTTTCATTTCGCAGCTACAAAAACGAAAGCAAAAAGAGAGCAAGGACTTGCTCCAGGTTACGTAATCAGTCAACAGACCAACTCAGTCCAAATCCAGACCTCTAATCTCAAAACCTTGCTGACCCTCACAGGAAGTAAGATTGTGAGATTCTGTACAACATGCTAATGTGAACTGATAAGAAGGAAAGATACATCATTTAATTTACTGTGCCTTTTAATTTTATGTTGTTCTGATTTTTGCTATATGGATTTGTTTTTGCAATGCTAACAATTGAACCCAGGACATCATGCCTTCTGGGTAAACATGCTACAGAGCTCCATCCTCAGTCAATATGCTGTTTCAATTTAACAATTAATTAAGTTTTGTGTGTATATATGTTTATGTAGATGTATGCATTTTTACATGCACATGTGAACATACTATGGAGGCCAGAAGTCAACATCAGGAGTCTTTCTCAATTGCTTTCCACCTAATTTTTTAAGTCAGCCTCTCCATAGGCCTGGAGATCATTGACTCAGTTAAACTGGCTATCCAGTGGGCACCAAGGACCCGCCTGGCTCCTTAGCCCCACAGTGGGTTTACAAACCTATCTCATTATCCATCCTTCGAACAAATGCTGGGGATAGGAACTCAGGTCCTCATTCAGGGATGAACCCAACACCCCAGCCCAATTTAACATAACGTTTATCGTTGTACTTAAATATTTAGTTTTGTTAATTTTGAGTTACTTTAGATTAACTTTGAATTTAAATTCTACTGGTTTCAAGAAGTTCATCACGAAGTCATTTTGTTTAGTTACCCATTTTTTCTTTGTCCTGAACCAAAATGAGAACATTCCTACTCTTTCTGATGTAAGCCCCATTTTCTTGGGCCAGGTTCCTTGGACACTGACCCTGAGATGAAGATTTTCACACACAAGCGTTTCAGTGAATTCGGGAACAAGAGTGGTACAGAGATGGAGAAACTGGGCTGCACCAGAAGGCAGTGAACTGTGGCATAGTTAGCACACGGAACCTGAACATTCCCACAGAAAAAAACGATAGAGCTAAAATAGCTCCAACACCGGAGCCAAGGGGGTTGGGTCACTGTGTCTCTGCCTCCACCAGTTATTGGATATAATGGAGAGGCCTTGGGCACAGCGGCTCTCTTCAGCTAAAACTCAGTTTCTTTATGAGATCTCGGTTTTGTGCTAGCAGTCCCTAATATGGCCGCTGAAGGATTGCCTCACCTAGGCAGGGAAATACAGCTTCCACCACATTGCTGTCCACTGTCTCTTGGGTTTCTTTGTGTCTTATACCAAATTCATCCCAATTTGCAGTGTTTCTTTCCAAATTCTGGATTGTCTCATCTCCCCCCCCCAAAAAAAAAAAGAAAAGAAAAGAATGAAGAGGAGAATCAGTGGGTTTACCATAGCACCCACCACCACAGGTGAGCCTAAGATTAAAATTGGCAGGCGGTATCTCATCTTCCACCGTTTTCAAATTCTCCATTTTTAGCTAGTGCCCCCATTGATGTCCGTTCAATATTTGAATTCTAGTGAGCATGAATTTCAAGCTTTGTCTCTTTACACCTATCAATCATCAAAATTAAAAAGGAAAGCACCAAGATTTGCCCCGGTAGATCAACAAAATACAACATTCTAGAATCAACCACTATCTTCTGGTGGAGTAAATCCTTTCTTTGCCTGCTGGTGAAGACAAACCTGAAGAGATCATCATTTAGTTATAAAGGTCATAGTTTACTTACAAGGGTCATAGGGATACTTGCTCTATGAGTTGGTGAAAGCATCCCCCCTATCTGGGAATCAAATAAACACACAGAGCCCAGAGTTGTAGACAGAGGAAGGCTCATCTGGGAATCAAATAAGCTCAGAATTCCAGATAGAGGAAGGCTCATATCCTCCCTGGATCACCAGAAATGATGGTAAATGACTATTCTTATTTCTACCCCTCCAGACAGAGCACCAAATTCTGATCTTTGATTTGGCACCCAGGATAACTTCACTAATACAAAATATTTTCCCTAACTGAGCTTAGGCCAGGAAGGGACCCGGATCCTCTGTTTCTTCAGGTAGAAAAACAATACTACAGACAAAGAATGTGTTGGTTCAATGGGCACACAGCATCCACTACATAAGAGGGAATAAGAAATGATTTCTGAGCGGGCTCATGAAAACACTAACGGAAAGCAGGTGAGGCTTCTTTTATATGCTTCAGGTGCTAACGTGACTCATCGCTGGTGTTGGGTTTTTCTGGGACTCATCTAGTTTACATCCAGGGACCTGGAACCGTTTTGTGACATAAAAACAGATGCTGCTAAAAATCTGCCTTTCCCTCTCCTAAATTTAAACTCCTTTAAAGTGAATATCTCTTTCTTCATTATGATTTCCTCCCCCAAAATTAAGTTTATTTCCCACTTTATAGATGATGAAATATTTTGTAACTTATCCCAAGATTGGTTTCGTAACTCATAGCTAACGGGAATTGAGTGAGCTGACCCAGAATTGGGTGCTAGAATCTCTGTTCTTAGGCCATGACAGCACAAACATGATGAATTTACGAAAAAAAAAAAATAGCACAATGACACAGAATACACTTAATGAATACCGTTTCCAACCCTTGCAACTGGCTACTGAGATGAAAAATACAGAGACAGCTTACTCCTGAGGGAAAAATCTTTTGGGAAGATCATCTAAACTCAGACCTGAGGACAAGAAGCTAATGTTGAGAGGTGACATGGAAGGCACTGGAATAAGATTATCGTGGTCCTAGTGCTGAAGAGAAAGCACAGTAGCTAGAACTTGGTAAACCAGAGAGAGAGAGAGAGAGAGAGAGAGAGAGAGAGAGAGAGAGAGAGAGAGAGAGAGAGCAGCCACAGGCATACAGCAGAATGTACAGATGCAAACAGCCCAGACCTTGCAGGAAGGGGTGTGGCTTCACTTACAGTAAAGGAAATGTGTTTGAGATCAATGTCAACATCTGCTTTAAGAGGCTCGCTAGCCACCACCACTAGGAGCATAGGTTGAGTAGAAACCAAGTGTAATCAGACCAGGGAGAGGTTGCAGTGATTAACGATTGAGTGTGAGAGTATCTCCCACCCTCACTTCTGCATCCCTTCATCCAGGTCAGAGCAGAAGAAACACCTCTCAGCCCAACAAGAGCCCACTGACCTCTGATGAGGGGCAAGAGCTCTCAAAGGGAAAGAATGTATAACCCCTTTAAGCTAGCTCTTTCCCTTAATATGAAGACCTCTTTCTCCTTTCAATGCCTTGAATAATGGCTAATAATAAAATGAACACTTTCTCCCAACAAACACCCTAAATTAAGAACTTGGCATTCCATTTACAGCGTCCTTACCTGGCATAATTAGCACCACATGTAAAACAGGGGCAGTGGTTGGACGTTTTCTCCCAGGAGAGCCGTTTTTAGGAAGGCTACAGATTGAGTCTTGGTGTATGCTCCACCTCCGTGCCACCCCCTCCCAGCTGGTTCCTCAAACTGGGTGCCTGCTCACCTGATTCTCTGCCATTCTCGTGGTAAGGGAGCATCTTGGGAAAGAGGGGATAGGGCTGCAAAACTAAAGCATCCATCATGCGGAGTGTAACTAAACTAAACATACTAATGATCACCTCACGGACACGGTGTGTCTGGAGCTTGCTGTAGGTCAAGTACTGTGTTAAGAGTTAAGAACATTTTCCCAAGGCACTGCAAGTCTCTCCAATTCATTATAAGATTACTGCCCAGGGGCACACTGGAATTTCACTGTCTCCAGATCAGGAAAATGCCATATACAGGGAAAACAATATGGCAGTTGCTTTTGCTTACAAAAAAAAAAAAAAAAAAAAAAAAAAAAAGAATCCAGTCCTTAACTTCTCAAAATGTTAGCTTACATAATCATGTGTTTTCCAATGCTGAGTCTAAATCTGGGGTTTCCTCCTTTCCTCACATGCTAAGTTGCTTACTACTTAAAAGTTTTTCTCATAGAAAGTTCCTATAGAGACAGCATGCCATATTGCCCAGATTACTTTGCTGTGATGAAATTCCTGAGTAACTTTCTCAAGGACAAAAGGTGAGGCTGGGAATTTAACCCTGTAGAATGGTGGGGGGACCTGGGAGAATGGAGCTGATAAATGAGGTGCACTAGACGAGTCTCATGCAAAAGCCAACTGTTTCAGAGCATCAGAAAATTTATCCTCTGAGGGTTAAGAAGAGTCACCCGAGTAAAGGGTACAATCCCAAGGACGAGCCACACAGAGCAAAAACATGTTTTCCATAGAAGTATATGAACAAATAATAATGGCCAGTTGTAATAAGTAATCTGGAATAATCTCATTCCTATCCAATACAACTGAAGGGCACAAAAGCACATCCCAGGAACAATTCCATGTTTTTGAAAAAACTGAGGTTACAAGACTCTTGTCTTGTTTTCTTACAAGTCTCCTCACATAACTCCACTCTTGGGCCACATCCAGACAGCAGAGGAAAACTCTGTCATTAAAGGGCTTGGCTTTCAAGCACAAGATTCTGGATCCGATCCCAAGAACCCGTGTATAGATAACAGAACAGGTTTAGGTGGAAAGCACTCTGAACCCAGTGGTAGGGGAGGTGGAGATGGTAGATCCCTAGGGTCCACTGGCCAACCCATCAGGCCTACCCGGTGAGCTCCTGGCTACAGACCCTGCAAAGAACATCAGGTGACACCTAAGGATCAGCACCCAAACTTGTTCAGTGAACTACACACACACACACACACACACACACACACACACAGTCACACACACACACACAGTCACACACAGTCACACACACACACACACACAGAGACACACAGACACACACAGTCACACACACAGTCACACACACAGTCACACACACAGACACACACACAGTCACACACACACACACAGTCATACACACATTCACACACAGTCACACACAGTCACACACACAGTCACACACACAGTCACACACACACACACACACACAGTCTCTCTCTCTCTCACACACACACACACACACACAGTCATACACACAGTCACACACAGTCACACACAGTCACACACAGTCACACACACACACACACACAGCCATACACACAATCATACACACATACTCACACACACAGGCATACACACACACTAACACACAAGAGCCACACACACATACTCACACAGACACACACACTCACACACACAATCATACACACATAAGTCACACACACTCTTTTTTGTGTTTTTTATTTAAATTAGGAACAGCTTGTTTTACATGTCAGTCTCAGTTCCCTCTTCCTCCTGTCCTCCCCTGTCCCCCACCAACCCCTATCCCCTTTCTGCAGAAAGCATCCCCTTTCTGCTTCCCAGGGAGGGTGAGGATCTCCAAAGTCTGTCCTATCATTTGGAGCAGGGCCTAGATGCTCCCCCCAGTATCTAGGCTGAGAGAGCATCCCTCTATGTGGAATGGGCTCCCAAAGTCCATTTGTGTACTAGGGATAAACACTGATCTACTACCAGAAGCCCCATAGACTGCCCAGGCCTCCCAATTGACCCCCATGTTCATGGGGTCTGGATCAGTCCTATGCTGGTTTCCCAGCTATCAGTTTGGGGTCCATAAGCTCCCCCTTGTTCAGATCAGCTGTTTCTGACTCACACACACTCTTACACACACACACACACACACACACACACACACAGGGGTGTATTATTTAGTTCAGTTTTGTAGGCCCAGGGTCATTGTGAATATACCAGCTCAGCTCCAGTCAATGGTTTCTTAACTACATGATACAATGGTAGACAGGCATTTTAAGAGTGCATACCAGAGGCATACATTACTTTCCCAAAGAAAGCCGGAGAGAGGCTGAGTGGTGACCACCTCGGACTTTTTAATAACTCTCACAAAGAGAAAATCTGAAAGCCATAAAAATGCCTTAATTTCATCTCAGGGCACATGCTCCATTGGTCGAAGGCCTTCCCACCAGGCTCTGCTTCCTAAAGGTTCTGTCTGTTTCTTACTCAGGCTGGTCCTAGAGCTAGAGATGAACCTAAAGAAGGTCTGATGGTGCTTTCAATACACGGACTGTACTGTAATAAAACGCCTTATGACCTCCAGGGGCTGGCGAGATGGCTCTGTGGGTGATTAAAGAGCTTTCAGAAGACCTGAGTTCGGTTCCCAGCATCCATATCAAGTGACTTATACCCACCTGTAACACCAGCTCCAGGGGATGACGCCCCCTTCTGTCCTTCACAGACACACGCCTTTGCACACACAGACACACACACTTAAAATAAATTATTTTATTGCTATATAGCTAATCTTTTCAGTTACATAATTTACCTCTGAGTCCAGTTTCTTCTGTTACAAAGAGAAACTAACAAACTGGCTTGACCAACAGATGATTTGTGGTTGGACAGTCTTCACAACTGGTACAGGGCCATAAAACAACAGTCTAATGTGTGATAAGGCAACATTTTATGGTCAGAAAATGAAGACGAAGCAAATTTGAACATGGTCTGATGTTTGTCTGGCTGAGACCGACAGAGCTTCAGCTGTTACGAGTGACTGAGATTCAACTGTAGTTGTAAAACCATACTCCTGAGTTAGGCTTTCACTTACTTTATAAGCTGAGTTAGGTTGTAGGTAGTTTGGTTGAACCCCTTGTAGTGAGCTAACCTCTATCCTGAACGCACACATGAGTCACAGAGGTCAGAGCCTTGGCTCTTCCATCTTTCACACACCACACTGAATGCTCTTCCAGCAAGGCCTACTGGCTCCACTTTGAAAACACTAAATTATATTGTCCCCTTTTCTCTTTCATTCCACCAACTGCCACTTTTATTCCAGTCGAGTGTCCCTTTCCTCTCCTGTTGCTAAACACTCCCTTGTCACACTGACTCTGCTGTACGGTTTTTAAAGAGAACCTTGTACAAGGATCCCCTGGAAAAGTCAGACAGATGAGCCAGCCCTTTCTCTCAAAGCCACCAAGATCTTCCCACCTTGGAGCAGCCCATAAGTCATTATGATGACCGGAAAGAGAAACACAGGCTTCCTTCCTTGTTCTGATTCATGATATCCTGGTTCTGTATTCAATCTACTCCACCTTTGCTGCTTTGGAGGCGTAGAATGTTTTGCTTTGTTCTTAAATACCAGGTGCACCTCTGGCGAAAGATCTTCATGTACCCTGTCTGGCTAAAATGTCTTTCTATCAATCAATTCAAAACCTTCTCTTTCCTCCCTCCAATCTTTGCCCAAATCTTATCTTCTCCAAAACATCTCTCCTGATATCCCCTTTTTAATTTTATAGCCCAATTCCCTCTCACACATCATGCTCCATTATGTAACTGTAATCTATTTATTGGCTGTATTCTTGACTGTATTCGTCTATACTGTAAAGCATATGGGAACAAATTTTTCTTCTATTTGCTCAGTGATGTATCTACAGTGATCCAAATGGATGCCTGGTGCGGGGAATGTGGTCCAGCTAGAGACTGGGTGCTTTTCTATAGAAAGGTGAAAGTAAAACAAAATGAAAACATTATTGCATATCACTAACATTCAAAGATACAAACAAGCATCCTAACAAGGAGTGACCCACTTCTGAAGGGATCCAAACAGCAAGAAGCTTCCTGTGCCCCCCTTTGTGTCCTGATCAAAGGGCATCTGGCTTCACTTTTGTTGCTGAGACAAATACCTGACAAAAAGTAACATAGGCAAGGGAAAGGTTTATCTGTCTTACAATTCAGATGATTATCCATAAGTTCTGGAAAGTCAAGGCAGAAACTCAAGCTGCTAGTCACAGCATATCCACAGTCAAGGTAGAGAGAAATGGATGTACCCACATGGACTGCTTACTGCTTCTCCTTGTCCTATAGTTCAGACCCCCTGCCCAGGGAACAGTGCCACCTGCATTTTCTGTGTCAATTAACAATGAAGACTCCTCCCAAAGACATGCCCATAGGACAACCTGATCCAAACAGCTCCTTGTTAACACTCTCTCCCTAGATAATTTTAGGTTGTATCAAGTTGAGATTTTAAACTACTCACAGTATCTAAGGTCCCTTTGATCTTAGTACTTTCAGGTCCCACTCTTTCCCATCACCGAAAGCAGCCCCCTCTTTGGTCACTGCCTCCCATGGCTGGACTCAGCATTGAGTCCATGGAAACAACAACACAGCTGGTTAAAATTAAAGAGCAAGACATGAATAGTGTGTGTTCAATGTGACAGTGTCGGAGCGCAATCTAAACCCTGTCTTTAAAGTGTGAGTAGCTCCTAGCAGAGAAAGAGATCCTTCCTCGTTAACTTAGAGAAAGTGGGACAGGAAGTCAGCAGTGAGAAGCACACAGTGTGGTGTGTTCACAGGAGAGGCAACAACGATGTGTGAGATGCTTTCCTCACATGCCCTCAGAACGGAGGAAGTCCTAAGCCAGCATCATAGCAGAGAGACAGCACAGTGCCCCGACACTCTGCCCTGCAGTGTGCTCATTGACATTTGCAGTTTTTGCATTTTTCCCCCCGAATGCTCAATTATTTGTGTTTGGAAGGGACCAAGGATATGATGCATTTGTGGGTTTCTCCAGCACCATCCCAGGAGACATCTCTCTCATGTAAGATTCCCTAGATCCAAAAGAAGGAGGAGAAGAAGAAGGGAAGGAAGGAAGGAAGGAAGGAAGGAAGGAAGGAAGGAAGGAAGGAAGGAAGGAAGAAGAAAAGAAAGAAAGAAAGAAAGAAAGAAAGAAAGAAAGAAAGAAAGAAAGAAAGAAAGAAAGAAAGAAGAGGTGGGGAGGGAGGAAGGAACAAAGGAATGAAAGAAAGGAGACACATTTTAAAAAGTCACAAAAACAAAAACCATAACAAACAAGCATAAGTTTTAGGGCTTTTTGTTGTTTCGCTTTTTAAGAGAGAGAAATAACATATTGTCAGGTCAGGAGGTAGTCGGGGAGGAGGGAAGAATTGAGTAAGGGGGAAACATGCTGTATGAATTTTTTTTCAGTGAATAAAATAAGTAAATAAATCCCATCACACCGACAATTAACCATCACACGGGGGAAGCTCTGTGATGCTGAAGCCACCGCCCAGCCCTTCAAGACTGTCTGGCTCCGTGGTTTTTATGGCAAGTTGATCTGTGACAACTCAGTTACGGCTCTAAGAGGAATAACTGAGGTTTTCTTTGTTCCTGTGAGGAGAGGGGTGATGCCTTCCAGACTCTCAACCTATTAGAGTAGAAACTTAACGTCTATGATTTTCTTGCACCTGTGTGTTTGCTGCTTGTGTGAATATTCATGTACACTGGCAAATGTGTGTGTGTGGGTGCACACATACGCTCTGTGTATGAAGGCCAGCCACTGACATCAGTATCTTCCTCTATTACTCTTCACCTTAGATAGAGCCAGGGTCTCTCACTGAACCTGAAAACTACTGATTCAGGGAAACTAATAAATAGCCAGCTTTCTCCAAGGATCCCTTGTCTGGGCCTCCTGACAGCTGAGACTGCAGGCAGGCCACTGCAGTAGGATCTGAAGTCGGGTCTTCATTCTCTACCACAGACCCATCTCCGTAATACCGGTCTATGATATATATTTAATGCTAAGAGTAAATGTACATCTATGATTGACAGCAGTTTGTGCATTTATTTCTATTGCCCGAGAGATCAGCTACCATCGATTGAAGTAAAGCTCATAATAAATAATGCATGCTATTTACATAAAGGCCCCTGTAAAAGTTTTGAAGACAAGTATGTTATATGCAGGGAGCATCACTTGAGACATTTTTAGCGAGAACGTACTCAACACTTGACGTGAATATGGATTCAATTACCATGAATAATCTCGTTTTTATCTCTAAGTGAAGTATGTTTACGATACTGCACACCAAGGATTCAAAAATTACGTGTTGAGAGAGATAAGAAGGATGTGGAGAAGTTGGAGAGAGAGACGGGGTATATGTGATCATACTTCATTGAATACTTGTATCAAACTCCCAAGAATAAAAATGATTCCCATGCTGATACAGAGATAACAGAAGCACAAATGTTAGTCTCCACCATCCTAACTCACACGGGCTATATAACAACAGCAACAACAACGAAACATTGATTAAAAAAGAGAAATCGCTGCTTATAGAGATGTCAGCGTTCAAAGAGCCAGCTGATTCAGCATCCAGTGAGAATTTACCCCTCATGGAAGGTGTCCGATGTGTGTGCCTATGTAGTACAGGGAGGGAAACAAGGGTCCCCAAGATCCCTCAGGCACTAATTCTGTTCACAAGCGTGAAAATCTCGCTCATGACCAAAAAAACATACAAGAGGCTCCAACTCTTCGTATTATTACATTGGGTATATTTTGTCACACATAGACTTGGGAAGGTGTAGGTACTCCAGTCAGTCGTTCCATGACAGGATCACCGCTGTTAGTTAAAATGAAGTGTTCTCCACACTGTCTCCTTTTCCCCCTGGCTTATAATCCGACATTGGCAAATCACAGACCATCACCGAGCTATGCTTTCTCGGCTGAGGAGTACACTTTCCTCCACATTAAAACCCTTCTAAAATTGAGATGCCCTGTGCACACTTAACACCACTTTTCCTTGACTCTCATATGCCGTGTGTAAGCTAACAGCACCTTTTTAAATCTAGTAGCATCTTGAGATAAAGGAGAGCCACTTGTGCTGGTTTTCTTCCATCTTTTCTGCTTCACTGGGGCCTTGTTAAAACAGAAATGGAAATATATTCACTCTGGCATTTTGAGTCGCTAGCGCAAGGGGAGGCTCGAGAAAGGTGAGGAGCCTGAATAAATAGACAAGCAAACAAAAGTGTTTGCAAAGCAGAAAGGGAAACACATTTTACAACGCCCCAGTGGACATATCCCTGACCTATCTCTCTGTGTTCATTTTATACTCTTCAAACATCCCTATGGTCAGTGGTTTGGTCTCTGGAGGTGACATTTCTCCCTGGAGGAAGTGTTGTAGAAATGCTCTCTGGCTTACTTTTCATGTCCTGTCAATGTCACGGAGAAAATTATTCATTTGGCATACTGCTTCATCCTGCAGGCTGTCTTGGCCATTTGGATGGTGTTGACGGCCCCTTCTGAGACTGCAAAGGTTGCACTCTGACCCAAGATACCTGGTGACAGCAGCTCCTGCCACATGTCCCCATCCCTGCACCGGCTGCATGTCCCTAAACATCAAAGGGCCTTATCCAGACTATTATAAGTGTCTAGACTTTCCTCCCACCTGCAAAATGAACTTCTCTGAAGCATAATTCTCATGCATCTACAATAGATTCCTTAGCCTGCTATGAGCAGGTGCTGAAGCATAAATGACAATCCCAAAGGCCCCAGACTCACAAGGTATAATCTACAGGGAGCTCCAAGCAATCAAGACGTGTTTACATAAGGTCAGGGGATATACCTCAGCTGGTGTGGTGCTTACTTCACAGACATGAAG